>NC_139605.1:27827516-27920789 GCF_964270895.1 Podarcis filfolensis
TGCTATTCGCTGAGCAAACTCCTCTTTAAGAGATGAAATGCTACTGTTCTCTTCTTTCATCTTGATGATTTCACTAAACATAAAACATTTCCATCATTATGACTGTGCGTAACCTTTCAAATGGGAAGCAGAATTTATTCATACAAATGTACACCCCCCACTCACACCTGCAAACCCTCTTTCTCCTGAGAGGGATCAAGGCAACAAGAAAAGCAAGGAGGAATTACTTCTCTAATTCAATCCTTCAACTTTTTATCTGAATAAATAGACCAATGGACATCACAGGAATCTGTTTTGCTTTCCAGTATTCCTCTACCCACCCCAAAAGCACTTAACAATGCACTAGCATCTGAGGAGCTCCATTCATGCAACAACGTATAACCATGACCTCACATAACCAAGCTTTTCCCCATCATGCTTTTCTTATATGACTATGGAGTACAGCCCTTATCAAGCCCCTAAAACAGGCTTCCCCAAACTCTGCCCTCCAGATGTTTTTGGCCTAAAACTCCCATGATCCCTCGCTAGCAGGACCAGTGGTCAGGGATCATGGGAACTGTAGTCTCAAAACATCTGGAGGGCCAAGTTTGAGGAAGCCTGCCCTAGAAGCATGCTTATTGAGGCAGCTCATGGGAAAAAGATGGGGCTTTATTAATATCACCTTGTGGCTACATTACTTAATCAGCAATTAAAATGAATTCAATTCAGTTCCATACAGTCACTGACATCTATCAACCCCTTTCAAGTTTTTAAATGGGCTGCTACAATCCGTTTAGCTTAAATTACACAAAAGCTACATTATACAAAAGGCCAACCAAATGCATTTATCAAACAAAAAAATGGTTCACAATGTTTTCACATGATGTGAAGAGCCAAAGGATGAATGTTGTCATTTGAAACTTACTCATTAAGATTATCACAAGCTTCTTCTAGGCGTGCCTTCTCTTTACTAACACTTAACAGGCGAGTTTCCCTCATTTCCAGTTTTTCCGTCAGTGAATCAATAATCTGAAGAAGATTTAAGACACAGAAGCCAGGTAAGAAGGTTGAAAGATAGATCTCTTTGGGCAACATCGTAGAAGCAATGCCCAAAGTTTCACTCAAGTATTTTCTTAAGCAAAAAAGACATTTTACGTCATAGATGCTGTGCCTCTTTTTAGTCTTTCCTACACAGTCCTAATTCATTTTAAGTTCTGATCTGTTAAGATACAATCAACTGAATATGGTACATAGAGATGTGGTGATGGATTGTGGTTGAGTGCTGGAGAAGGTCTGGAGAGACTGAGGTTCAAATTCCTAGTCATGAAGCCTACTGGGTGACTCTGGGTTAACTCTCTCAGCCTAAACTACCTCACAGGGAGGGTTGTTGTGAGAACAGAATGCAGAAGAGGACCATGCATATTATATTGAGCTCTTCGGATATAAATGTAATAAAAATAAATTATGTAGGAAACTCAGGTGGAGTAGATTTTTTTTTGGGGGGGGCGAGTGCAGTAGGAGTGGCTGTGGGGTAGCAGAGGAAGGAGAAACTCCAATGAACAATAAGATTTCTGTTGTGGAAAGTGGGCGGAGATCACTGGCTATTGATCCATATTGATTTCCAATGGAAATGTTTTGATGGACAGATTATTCATCTTCGATTTTAAATGCACTTGAAAGAAACTGAAGCTATTGTACCATTTATGATCGTTACAATTTAATTCACAGGTTCCCAATTGGTTGATTTACTAGAAAGATACTCATGCATCATTAATCCTTATGCACATCTCCTCAGCCTCCCAAACACTGTATACATACTAGAGTAACCAGATATATACAAAAAATGCACACAATCAGCAAGCTCTACCTTTAAAGCCCTAAACGGCCTCGGCCCAGTATACCTGAAGTAGCGTCTCCACCCCCATCATTCAGCCCGGACACTGAGATCCAGCTCCGAGGGCCTTCTGGCAGTTCCCTTCCTGCGAGAAGTGAGGTTATAGGGAACCAGGCAAAGATCATGAGAAACAGCTCGTCCTCCGGGGAGGAGCGAAGCCACGCCTCCAGTGGGGAAGGGATGCAGGGCTCGGAAGATGCAAGGGAGAGCCGCAACACCGAACCAGAGCAAAGCAGGGGAAGCAGGTCCCCCTTTGCCCACGCCCTCTCTGCGCAGAAGGCTTACGCACAGAGAGGGGAGGCATAGGTTGCGGGTCAAAAAACTGCTCTGCTGGGGAAAGTTTAAGGACCGCCGACTCCCAGATTCTGCTAGCGACCGAGCAGACATGGAATTGAGTCGATCTGCATTGTGAACGTTTTGGACAGATAATAAAGCCTTGAAAAGACCAACAGGGAGTCTTGCCTGATTGCTCTCGAGCAACCACGCCGGCACACATAACAGACAGGGTATAAATTATTATTATTATTATTATCCTGTTATTTAAAGGGTAATTTCATGACATCAAAACAGAAAGAGGCCTGCAATCGTGCTGCCTTCAGCAATCTAACTGAATAATCTTACTGCACCTCTTCTCCCAAACATAAAAAGGGAATAACCATATCAACAGGGCAGCAGAAAGATGTATATGATGTCAGTTCTGGGGTTACCTTGCAAAGCTCTTCTTTTTCACACTCTACACTTGACAGCTTTTCAGCACTGGGCCAATGTACTGCCACCTCCGCTTTCTGAATCTGTCCATCAGTTTGCACAGAAACAGCCAAGACGTCTGGCTGATCTGAGTTAACAGGTGTCGCGCTTCTCCCACTTTCCTCCATTTCTGTTTCTTCTGTGGGTAGTGCAATAATTTCACTTAAGATTTGGTCAGACTTGCTTTTTATAGGTTCAGGCTCTTCAGATTTTAGTGTTGAAGGGCTGAGGGTTACAGATGCCGAAACGCATCCCCTACCTGACAATTCATCGTCTGAATTTATTTCACTCACACTCCGACTGTCTAAAGACTGCATGCTGAATGAGTCTATCCTTTCAAAAGCATCAGAGGAGCAGCAACTCTCAGTCAATTTTTGAAAGTCATCAAGGCGATTATATTCTGTGCAAGCAGATGCTGATAAAAGCTGAAAAGAAGTTTGCATCAGGTGAAGACTAGCTTTCGAATCGGCAGCCTCTTGCCTTGAGCTTACAGAACTTTCACTTATCACACTTTCGTGGTCCAAAACTTCAATGTCACTAGTTGTCGACGTCCCTGAGGAGAAAGTGCTAATTGGAGGTGAAGGTGTATTGCTTTGCCGATCCTCACTTTTTCGCTCTTTAGTTTCCAAACCTATACTCTTTGTCTCTGCAGGCAGAGGTTGTGTGGAGATGTCAGGCATATGACCAGGTTCTTCACTTCCTGAACTTACTTTCACAATAGCAGTGGCTTCTGCTACCTTGAGATTCTGAGCAGATGCTTCTTGATCCGCGTCTTTAGTGTTGTTTTCCTCATGCTCATCTTCATTATGATTGCCATCGATATCACGTACTGAATTACCTTCTTCTAACTTCTCCTGGGAATTACTGAAGTTTCCCAGTTCCACAGGTGAAATCACAGAGAAATCTTTTCCTTCTGTTTCTGGCAGGTCAGCATGCAGAGATTCTTCTAGTGTGCTTTTTACTTCTTCTTTGGGTCGCTGCGATTTGGTGGGTGGCTTAGACACCACTGGACTTTGCTGTATGCTCTGAACATCCGTTAATGGGAGAAAGGCACTGAAGAAGTTTTCTGATTCATCTACCACAGTCCTCCTAACAGGCTTGGTGATGGCTGTAGGAGATGATATTGGCTGACTTTGAGATTCTGTATCTGCATTGGCTCCCCAGGTAGAAGTATCCCATCCTCCGCTCGTAAGAGAAGTTGTTCCTAAAACAACGAGAGGAAAGGGAAAATCAAATTTCAGAAGTTAAATCCATTGTACAGACTTCACAAATAGTGAAGTGTCATTAGCCCCAATTTCACTTTTTTCTGCATAAACACACATTGATATTACATCCTTTCCTGAAGCATCTTTGGTGCAGCTATGACCTACTTATCCAACATTGTCTCCACACAAGGAAGAATGGTTCCTTGGGGTTGGACACAATCTCCCCCCAATGAATAACCTGTAATGATTTAGATATGGCTCAAAATTCGGCACTATAAACAAAACCACACTGATTTCTTGATAGCTGACAGCTAAAGTTGTATGCTGTTTTCATGCAACAGCATGCTCATACTTGGCACCAATACTTTTTTTGGTGTTGCATGAGCAAAATGTACCCATACCTGACCACAGGAAGCTCTAGTGCAGATCTAGAGTGTACAGCAGGGCTCCCCCCCCCCCCCACTGTATATGTTGGATAATATTCCTGAAACATACCGTATTTTTCGCTCTATAGGACGCACTTTTTCCCCTCCAAAAATGAAGGGGAAATGTGTGTGCGTCCTATAGGGCGAATGCAGGCTTTCGCTGAAGCCTGCAGAGTGAGAGGGGAGAGCCCCAGCGCCAGCCCCACAAGGTCGGGGGACAGAGGGAGGCGGAACGCCGCCATCCCGCTGTCTCCCGAAGTGGTTTGGGGACAGTGGGGCAAGCTCCGGGGACAGTGGGGAGGCGCAGCGTGTCTCCCCGCTGTCCCCGGACCTGGTCTGAGGGCGGGCGGCGGGGAGAAGAGCGCTTCTCCCCGCTGCCTGCCCCGCAAGCTCCGGGGACAGCAGGGAGGCGCAGCGCGTCTCCCCGCTGTCCCTGGACCTGGTCTGAGGGCGGGCGGCGGGGAGAAGAGCGCTTCTCCCCGCTGCCTGCCCCGCAAGCTCCGGGGACAGCAGGGAGGCGCAGCGCGTCTCCCCGCTGTCCCCGGACCTGATCTGAAGGCGGGCGGCGGGGAGAAGAGCGCTTCTCCCCGCTGCCTGCCCCGCAAGCTCCGGGGACAGCGGGGAGGCGCAGCGCGTCTCCCCGCTGTCCCCGGACCTGGTCTGAAGGCGGGCGGCGGGGAGAAGAGCGCTTCTCCCCGCTGCCTGCCCCGCAAGCTCCGGGGACAGCGGAGAGGCGCAGCGCGTCTCCCCGCTGTCCCCGAACCTGGTCTGAAGGCGGGCGGCGGGGAGAAGAGCGCTTCTCCCCGCTGCCTGCCCCGCAAGCTCCGGGGACAGCAGGGAGGCGCAGCGCGTCTCCCCGCTGTCCCCGGACCTGATCTGAAGGCGGGCGGCGGGGAGAAGAGCGCTTCTCCCCGCTGCCTGCCCCGCAAGCTCCGGGGACAGCAGGGAGGCGCAGCGCGTCTCCCCGCTGTCCCCGGACCTGATCTGAAGGCGGGCGGCGGGGAGAAGAGCGCTTCTCCCCGCTGCCTGCCCCGCAAGCTCCGGGGACAGCTGGGAGAAGAGCGCTTCTCCCCGCTGTCCCCGGACCTGGTCTGAAGGCGGGCGGTGGGGAGAAGAGCGCTTCTCCCCGCTGCCTGCCCCGCAAGCTCCGGGGACAGCTGGGAGGCGCAGCGCGTCTTCCCGCTGTCCCCGGACCTGGTCTGAAGGCGGGCGGTGGAGAGAAGAGCGCTTCTCCCCGCTGCCTGCCCCGCAAGCTCCGGGGACAGCTGGGAGGCGCAGCGCGTCCCCCTGCTGTCCCCGGACCTGATCTCAAGGCCGGCGGCGGGGAGAAGAGCGCTTCTCCCCGCTGCCTGCCCCGCAAGCTCCGGGGACAGCTGGGAGGCGCAGCGCGTCTTCCCGCTGTCCCCGGACCTGGTCTGAAAGCGGGCTGCGGGGAGAAGAGCGCTTCTCCCCGCTGCCGGCACCACAAGCGCCTGGGGGGGGGAAATAATTTTTTTTCCCTTTATTTCCCCCCCAAAAAACTTGGTGCGTCCTATGGGCCCGTGCGTCCTATGGGGCGAAAAATACGGTAAGTATAGGAATAAATCTCAGCTGTGGGATTAATACAAACAAGAGTTAGTTGTGTGGTGTTCAATAAGTCTGGGCAATGGTTTACATTTGATCACCCAATATGCTAAAAAGATAGAGATTACAACCAAGCAGCACTTTTTTAGTTGTTGTTTTTTAATTAAACAGCTATTCTCCAATGTCCTCCCAATATTGCATTAAAACAACTTTTGAAAACAGCCCTGCTGAGCGCATAGAATTAGCCATGTGGTGCTCCGGATTTTAGCCATCATTTTATTAGATTCATATCCTGCCCTTTCTCCCAAAGGGGCCTAGGTCGGCATCTGTATCTACATGGATGCCTTTACCTAGAGTAAGTGTTGAAATGAAAGGCTTTTCAGATAATCAACAGGAAAAAATGACGCAAGGAGGAAACAGCACACAAGTCAAATTATAAAGTAAATACATAAGGAAGTGTGCAAATAAGAGTGTGAGGAAGGGAGAGGAAAGAGCAAGAACTGATAATATGAATCCAAGACCAACAATTGCTAAAGTGGCAACACCATGCACAAACATACTGAAACAGGCACAATAATTCTTTATCACCCAGAATGAGGGCTGGTAAAAGGCTTGTGTAAAACACTCCGAGACAACATAAACAGTGTAATAGAATGGACTGCCAGAGAAAGGCATGTTCCTTTTTATATTATTATTACATATTACGATTCTATATTTATGTGACAGAAACCTCCTTGTGAGGTCTTTGTTCTAAAATGTGCCTTATTTATTTATTTGAAATATTTTATAAATAAGCCACAGACAAAAACACCCTTGATTTCAGACTAACACAACAGTGCAGAAATGATGTCAACGACTCTTCTTTCAGAAATCATACGGCAGCCACCCCCAACCTGGTGCCCTCCAGATGTTTTGGAGAAGTCCGTAATCCCCAGCCAGCATGTCCAATGGTCAAAGCTGATAGGAGTTATAGCCCAAAATACCTAGAGAGCACCAGGTTGTGCAAGGTTGTTCTATACCGTAGAGACTCTAGGCAGGAGATGATGTGTGGAAGTCTGGCATGGTGGGCAGCCGAAGGATAACCACATGCTCATTGAGAGGATAGTACTGTGTTTTTGGAAAGGAACATATGACAGTGTCAGGTAAAATATGCAAAAGAAAAATGAAGCTGAAGGCCTTGCTACCATTTATAGGATCCTGTGACTACTGCTAGCTCACATTCTCACATAGCCTGCCAGTAAAATAAAATGCATGCAGAGCCTTCATGCTTAATGATCACCCTCATGTAAGCAGCAGGCAACAAACAAGAGTGGGAAATGCTAGAAACAATGACACATCAGTTATTTATTTTGCCAAATGTTACTTTGGAGATGTGAATGGGGGTGGCTGATAGCAACTACTGTCTAGTTAGGTGCCAAGAAATTAGTACAGATACATTAAGGAAGCAACAGTGGTACAACGGGCTGGGCTTGTGAGTTGAAGAAAGGGTCCCAGATGTCCCTGTGGGAATGGGGGTAAACCATAATGTGATGATAAAGTTTTCATTCTAAAGATCACAAAATTAAATTTAATCAGTATCTGATGACTAAAATTAATAGGGTTTTTCACTAGCTTTTCAGTACCATAGACAGTCAATATTTTAACCCATTTCAAGCTTTGCCATGTGGTATGGAAGCCACTGTTTGAGAAAAACATTTCCAAAGCCCCCCTGGGACTAGCTACTGTACAACATAATGGCTATACTGAAGTTAATAACACAGAGTAGCTATGTATGATCTTAAGTAGAAGATAAGACCAACGCAGGCATGAACAGGGCCAATTATACCACAATGCAAATACAGAACAACAGTCTTTTTGTTTTTTAACATATTTTTAATTAAAGATTTCTTGGTTTACAAAAGTATGTGCAATGTCTCATTTTTTCAAGTTACATTTTTTACGAATCAGTTCCATTTGTTGAGACATTAGTGTTACATTAGAAAGAAAAGGGAGAAAGAAAAAGAAGGGGGGGGCATGGTGAGTGGGGTTGGGTGGCAATGTTTCTATTCTACTTGATGTATGTGTGTTGGAAACAGCCTTAAAGTATTATAAAAGCTAACCAATAAACATAAACTGACACAAGGCTCCCCTTTATCACATACACAGCCTAACAAGGCAACAACCGTCTGTGTTGTTATTTACCCTGTTGTCCTGATCCCTTGACGTGGGGCAGGGCAAGAAACAACTTCATAACTTGAAGTTATGTGAAGGAAGGAATGGAAGCATGTAACTAAGAAAGAGGAGCTTTTTAAAAATAAAAATGAGTGTATCAAAAGAAAACTGAATGAGGCAATTACCAGGTCAAGAGAGAAGTAGGAGAGTGGAACCAAGACTGACAGGATGGGCATGTATAGATGCAACAATGTGAGGTCGTATCTTTTTATTTTATGCCACTACTATGCCTGTTACTTACAGAGGGAAACTTATAGATTATATGCAGGCATATTGGAAAACAGCAAATATTTTTTTATGGAAGACAACTTGCAGCACCGTCCTACTCACACTTATGCAGAAAGTGCCATTGCAATCTGGTGGAGCTTACTAAAAAAAGCGAACATGCACTGGAGGGCAATAAGAATATTTATTATTATTATTATTATTATTATTATTATTATTATTATTATTATTATCAGTGGTTTTTTCTGGGGCTATGCATACCCCTAAACATTTTGTGAATCTTTGTACTTTTGTCCATTTACTGTATTTATTTTTCCCAATTCGAACTATACAATGGTGATTTTCTTGAGTCAAAATGAGAGTACCCCTAAACATTTATTAGGAGAAAAAAAGCACTGATTATTTGTACCAGTAGATCTCAGGGCGGTTCACAACATAAAATCACAATATAAGCTACACACACACACACAACCCAATAATTCCTGCCCCCCACCCCCCATCTTAGCCAAAGCCTCTGAAAGGCACCAGACAGTGTTTCTCAACCTGTGGGTCCCCAGATGTTGTTGGACTACAACTCCCATCATTCCTTGGCAACACGACCAGGGGTCAGGGGTGTTGGGAACTGTAGTCCAACAACATCTGGGCACCCACAGGTTGAGAACCGCTGCCGGAGGGTGGTTTGGGAGCGGGGTGGAGGAGAAAATAAAACCAAATAACCCCCGAGGCGAGGAAAAGGACTGGCCACGCCAGTCAGGGCCGGTGCAGAGACCCTCCTCGCTTGACCACAACCACGGGCGGCTGCGGACGAGGCAGGGGGTGGTGTTCGGCGATTCCCTCAGCCGCCCGCCTCGCCTGAAGGGCTGCGGGGTCTGAGGCGAGTCCTCCCCGCGGCTCCACCTACCCGCCTCTCGCGGTCGGGACGGGGCGCTTCCGCCCTGCGCCGCTTCGCCGCCTTCCTCCTCCTCCTCCTCGGCCTGGATGTCCAGCACCCGGTCGATGGACTTCTGCGCCTGAGACAGAGCCTGCTTGGCGAAGGTCGAGAGCTGAGAGGCGTTGAACCAACTCATCGCCGACGCCGCCCCCGACGCCGTTGCTGCTCCGGCCCCCGCCACGGCTCACGACCGGCGCGCTCCCTTTCCTCCTCCCTCCCGCTCCCCCTTCCTCTAGCCGCAGCTGCTGCAGCCGAAGCCCCGCAGGACACCGACCGCCATGAGAGAAGCGACGGCGAACCCGGATAAGGCAGCTCGCCAGGCAGGAACGCCGACGGCACGCTCCCCCCCCCCACCAGCCCGCGCATGCGCCAAAGCCCTTCCGCCTTCCACGTAGCAAAACAAGCCGGCGCCCTCGCTCACGTGACGCCGGGCCTGCGTTGCCATAGCTTCCCCGGAGCGTCAGTCATTATGGGGAGCGGCCCCCTCGCTTCCTGGTGACGTCGCGCCGCCAACGTCGTCGTAGCGACGGGCGAGGCACCTGGTTTCCCCGCCCCTAATACGTAAATGTCGCTTCCCATTGGCTGCTCGTAGCTCTGATCGAAACTCATAAAATATGCCTTATTTAATAGGTGTTTTAAAAGTGATTTGGCGTCGGTCGCCGCTTATTGCACCCTGCCCTCTTTTAACAGTTCCTGCAGGAAATCGCGCTTCGGAAAAGCCAAACGGGGCGGTTTCAAGAGGGCAAAACAGAAACGGGCCATTCTTTTATGGACATTTTCCCCGAAGCCTTATTTGAATTAATCCTAAATTATCATGTTCTGGAAAGAGACCCCTTTACACGTTATCCAGCCACAATAATTCCAGAATTTCGGTTGACTTACAATTTAAAACCGAACCCAGGTCGGAGCCAAACAGTATAAATTGAGAGCATTTGCAGATGACATAGTTTTGACGTTACAGGAGCCAGAATCTAGTACTAAAAGAGTTTTAGAATTAATTCAAGAATTTGGTCAGGTGGCAGGATTTAAACTGAATAAGACCAAAACTAAGGTTTTAGAGAAAAACATGACATTGTTTGAAAAAGAGAAATTTCAGAATGAAACAGGTTTATCAGTGGTGAGGAAGGTGAAATATCTGGGGATTAACATGACATCTAAAAATGGGAACTTATTCAAAAATAATTATGAGAAATGCTGGTTAGAAGTGAAAAAAGATCTCGAAATATGGTCAAATTTGAAGCTTTCCTTGATGGGTCGAATAGCAGCTATAAAGATGAATGTATTGCCTAAAATGTTGTTTTTGTTTCAAACATTACAAATTGTGGACAAGATTGAATGTTTTAAGAAGTGGCAGAAAGATATTTCTAAATTTGTCTGGCAGGGCAAGAAGCCTAGGATAAAATATAAGATTTTAACTGATGCAAAAGAAAGGGGTGGCTTCGCCCTGCCAGACTTCAGGCTGTACTATGAGTCAGCAGCATTCTGCTGGTTGAAAGATTGGCTGCTTCTTGAAAACACGGACATTTTGGATTTAGAAGGTTTTAACAATGTTTTTGGATGGCATGCATATTTGTGGTATGACAAGGTTAAAGCTCACAAAGCATTTAAAAATCATATTGTTAGGAGATCTTTGTTTAATGTTTGGATTAGATACAAGGATGTACTGGAAAACAAAACCCCAAGGTGGTTGTCACCAATGGAAGCGAAAGCTCAGAAAAAACTCAATATGGAGGCCAGTTGGCCAAAATATTGGGAAATTTTGGAGCAAGAAGGATAGACTGAAACTGCAGAGCTTTGAGAAATTAAAAAACAAAGTCCGAGACTGGCAACATTATTTTCAGATAAGGGAGGCATATAATTTGGACAGGAAAATTGGCTTCCAGGTGGAAAAATCTAAATTAGAAACAGAAGTGCTAGAACCTAAAACTAAAATCATGTCAAAAATGTATAACTTGGTGCTGAAATGGAATACACAGGATGAAACGGTTAAGTCAGCCATGATTAAATGGGCACAAGATCTTGGACATAACATCTTGTTTGCTGACTGGGAACAGTTATGGACCACAGGTATGAAATTTACGGCATGTAATGCCCTAAGAGAGAATATTATGAAAATGATATATAGGTGGTACATAACCCCAGTCAAGCTCGCAAAAATATATCACTTGCCCGATAATAAATGTTGGAAATGTAAGGATGTTGAAGGTACATTCTTTCACCTTTGGTGGACGTGCCCAAAGATTAAGGCCTTCTGGGAAATGATTTATAATGAAATGAAAAAGATATTTAAGTATACTTTCCTGAAAAAACCAGAGGCTTTTCTCTTGGGTATAGTCGGCCATTTGGTGCCAAAGAAGGACAGAACTTTTTTTATGTATGCTACAACGGCAGCAAGAATACTTATAGCAAAGCACTGGAAGACTCAAGATTTACCCACTCTGGAAGAATGGCAGATGAAGTTGATTGACTGTATGGGACTGGCAGAAATGACCGGCAGAATCCGCGACCAGGGAGAAAAGTCAGCAGAAGAAGATTGGAAGAAATTTAAGGAATATCTACAGAAATATTATAAAATTAATGAACTTTGAAAAGATGTTGGTTTGAACTTTGGTGGTCTCTAGCTGTTATGATAAAGATAATGGGGATTATAATTGTTTTTGTTATTAAATTTAAAAAAGCTGAGTGGAAAATAAGGTGATATTCTAAAAGGAATGTTAAGAGAATAGGATTTGCTGAATTAACAAATTGAACTAGAGAACAAGAAGGGGAGGTATGAGGAAGTCAAAGAAACATGTGATTGAAAAACTGTTATTGAAACTGAATTGTTTTTAATATTTTTCTTTTTCTTTTTGTGTTTATATAAAATTGGAAAACTTAATAAATATTCATTAAAAAAAAAATACAATTTAAAACCGAACCTTTCAGCCCAGAAAAGTGCAGCTGCTGAGACATTAAAGAGTAGACCCCTTGTGTAACACTTCCTTGACAGAAAATGTAAAACAGTGAAGTCTTTTGACTTTCAGCCAAATTTTCTGCATGTGATTTAGTACTCAGAAGTGGTGGTGGTTTGGGAACATTGTTGGCCTTGAAGAATTGAGAATTATGTCTGGGGGGGGGGAGCAAGGGTACAAGCTTTAATACATGTTAATGGGGCTTGCTTCTCAGTTAACTTCTATGGAGCTGAAAGGTAAAGGGACCCCTGACCATTAGGTCCAGTTGTGACCGACTCTGGGGTTGCGGCACCCATCTCGCTTTATTGGCTGAGGGAGCCGGCGTACAGCTTCCGGGTCATGTGGCCAACATGACTAAGCTGCTTCTGGCGAACCAGAGCAGCCTTCCCGCCGGAGCAGTACCTATTTATCTACTTGCACTTTGATGTGCTTTCGAACTGCTAGGTTGGCAGGAGCTGGGACCGAGCAACAGGAGCTCACCCCGTCGTGGGGATTCAAACTGCCGACCTTCTGATCGGCAAGCCCTAGGCTCTGTGGTTTAACCCTTGGAGCTTAGGTATGTAATATCTAAATGCATGTAATATCTGTTTGCTAAATCCTTGACTATATTTAGGGAGGCTAAATACACACACACAAGCTCATACCTTGAAAGCTTATATTTGGTTGATTTTCAACGTGCCACTGGAATTATTAAAAAACATTTTTTCATCTTATTAAATTTAGGGAGGACTTTGGTAGTTTTTTTAAAAAATTGACACTTTTTGTAGTTGTGCTTACAACAGATACTTTATGTCTCACAAACATGTATGTTTATATAACTTTTTATTAATAAATATCCTAACATCAACCCTGAATATTAGTGGGCAACACCATGCATAGTAGCCGCTAATACTTGCAAATATACAAATGAAGTATTTAATTTTATCAACAGATGATGATTTAAGAACAGTATCTCCGTATTTTGAAAAAAAATACATTAACTTTTGGCAATCCTTAATATCTGTCAGTTTCTTAAAGACATATTAAATAAAGAATTGGGCTGTATATATATTTCCCTCTGTCTGGTAAGTCCACTTCACAAGTAATGCAAAACCATGGCTTAGCAATAGAATACAAAGCACAGCAAACCTCAAGCTTGTGTTCTCTTTCTTCTCTGGGGTGTCCAAGTGATCAGAACTTTATGCTTCTGTTTTAGATTAGTTTAGTACATCTGAATCCCAAAAAGTGGTTAATTGTAGCTATGGTAAATGAAAACATGTCAGCTTCATAAACTATGGCTTGAATTTGGCTGATTTCCACTAACCATATTTCAGATAAATGCAATTTTTCCGGGTTTTGGAGAGCACAGTAAATTGTGATTCATCTAAAACAAAAACAAAAGCTTTTCAACTCTTCCTTGGAGCTGAACTAAAGAAGAAACGGGAGCACAAACGTGAGGCTCACCCATGCTCATTCTTGTAATACTAAACTTTGGTTTAGCCAGCCCAATGCCTCAGTCCAAGAACTGTTACATAGATACTAAAATGTAATTTAAAATCTTTGTTATTTATGTACATTCAGAGACTTCATAGGTGCTTCAAGAACTATTGCATTGTCCATCATGACATTTCCACATGCACAAAGGGGTACTGACATTTTTTAGAGTGATTGCAAATTGAAAAAGTTATTGCTTGCTATACACATCAGATTTCTGTACATGAGTGAGCTTTTATACAGATAACATCAACCAAATATTGGTTTGCAAAGACAGTTCTAAAATAAGAGCAATTTATCCTGGATAAACTAACTTCCATCAATGCTTGTATTAACAGGGATAAGGTCTGGCTGTTTCATCTTCCCTCCTCTTAGTGCACAATGGTAGTTCTACAAGGTGTGCAAGATTTTTTTCAGTGCATGTTTACAACACTTGCATTTATATCAAGTAGTAAAATGAAGTTTGAAGAGTACAGTCTGTGGTGTAGTGACATCTGCAACTGCAAGTTCTTGGCCATCAACAAGTCCAAGCTCTGTATCAAGAAAGTTATAAGCACAGCATTTCAGTCACTTCTATGCACGTATGGAAAATGTGCAACTGACAATTGACTCAGAACATTAGGAAATAAAACATTTTCTGTTATGAGACAAAATAGTAAAAATGATTATTTTGCTTTTAGGAAAACAATTGCCCAGGTATTGGTGTGAAAACATTACAGCTATCAATTTGGACCAGTGTCCAAAGAAATGAACAAATTATTCTGCACACCCAGCAGCATTTTGGACTCTGAGCAGTATGTTTGTTTCCATTGGTTCTCATGGTTAGAATGGAAGTTATATTACAGCTTTACTCAAAAGAACAATCAGCTAGCATTGAAAGAAAGAATAATCTTTGTTTCTTATTTTCATGAAAACTAGTGTAAGGAGGCAGGAATCAGCACCTTTATGCACAGATTTTAAGATTTGCACATCTCAAAGTCTTTGCTTTTGTCCCTTGAAACTTAACTATGCATGGAAGAAACTTTTGGGGAACTATTAACTCAAGTTTCCGCCCACCTCCTATATACTGTATCAACATACAGATACACCTGACGTTGTACAAAGTCAATTTGCTTCATTAAGCTTTATATCCCCTAAGCAATATTTCAAGGTTTATAATACCTTTTAAAGTCTTTGAAAGATTCGGCCTTGTTCGTTCTTCAATAGAAGCTACTGACTGGGAAAAAGAGGACATAAACAGTGTTATTTTTTGCTTAAATAAATACACACACACAAACAAACACACACAAATAAATTATAAGTATGTATTAGTCACCTGTATATAAAGGGTTTTATTTTTTCCATACATGGTGGCTGTTATTGCAGGAGATTTCATTTGCCTGTGGAAAAGAAACAACCAGTAATATTTTTTTGGAAACAAGTATCACCATCCTTAATCTGCTAAGAATGTGTATTCAGCAAGATATAGGGTTGTATTAGGGTTGTATTAATCAAACTCCTACTCAGAGTAGACACCATGAAATTAATGAGCCTAAGTTAGTAATGCCCATTAATGCCAGTGGGTCTACTCTTGAGTAGGACTAATGTTGAATACTACCCATAGATCACACCATAATAATTTAATACTTACAATGAAGCACTATTTGTTAAATAATCCAAGACTTCCTGAAGTTTAGCTGACGGAGAAAATTCTATGTTTTGAGGGAGCTGACTGCAAGCCAGACAGTTCTCCTACAAAGCAGTAAATGAAATAGTCAATATGGTTTAAAATGTAAATTAATCACTGTCATTTAATTAAAGTTATCAAAATCTCATCTAAAGTATACAAGGAATTACAGTGGTGCCCCGCAAGACGAATGCCTCGCTAAACGAAAAACCCGCAAGACGAAAGGGTTTTCCGATTTTTTAGCGGCTTCGCAAGACGAATTTCCCTATGGGCTTGCTTCGCAAGACGAAAGCCCACAGGGAAATCTCCGGGGACAGCGGGGAAGCGCAGCGCACCTTCTCCTCTGTTCCCGGACCTGTCCTAAAGGCTTGCGGTGGGAGGTCCGGGAACAGAGGAGAAGGCGCGCAGCGCTTCTCCTCTGTTCCCGGGGCTTGCGGTGGGAGGAGGGTTTTTCCTCCCCACCGCCAACATTCAGAACAGCTTTCTGAATGTTGGTGGTGGGGAGGAAAGCCCTCCTCCCACCGCAAGCCTTCAGGACAGGTCCGGGAACAGAGGAGAAGGCGCGCAGCGCTTCTCCTCTGTTCTCGGACCTGTCCTGAAGACTTGTGGTGGGAGGAAGGTTTTCCTCCCCACCGCCAACATTCAGAAGGCTGTTCTGAAGGCTGGCGGTGGGAAAAAAAGCCCTTCTCCCGCAGCCAGCCTTCAGAAGAGTTCCCCCAGGGCTGCCTAGGCTGCGGATAGCAGCCTGCTGCCCCGCGCGAGGGGCGCTCTGCTTCAGAGCGCCCCTCGTGCGGGGCAGACATTCGCAGTTTGGGGAGCCCGGCAGGACTTCCCCGCAGGGCTCTCCAAGCTGCGGATAGCAGCCTGCTGCCCCACACGAGGGGCGCTCTTAAGCAGAGCGCCCCTCGCGCGCGGCAGCAGGCTGCTATCCGCAGCTTGGAGAGCCCTGCAGGGAACCCCTGCAGAGCTCCCCAAGCTGCGAATGTCTGCCCCGCGCAAGGGGCGCTCTGAAGCAGAGCGCCCCTCGCGCGCGGCAGCAGGCTGCTATCCGCAGCTTGGAGAGCCCTGCAGGGAACCCCTGCAGAGCTCCCCAAGCTGCGAATGTCTGCCCCGCGCAAGGGGCGCTCTGAAGCAGAGCGCCCCTCGCGCGGGGCAGCAGGCTGCTATCCGCAGCTTGGAGAGCCCTGCAGGGAACTCCTGCAGGGCTCCCCAAGCTGCGAATGTCTGCCCCGCGCGAGGGGCGCTCTGAAGCAGAGCGCCCCTCGCGCGGGGCAGCAGGCTGCTATCCGCAGCCTAGGCAGCCCTGGGGGAACTCTTCTGAAGGCTGGCGGCGGGAGAAGGGCTTTTCTTCCCACCGCCAGCCTTCAGAAGGCTTTTCTGAAGGCTGGCGGTGGGGAGAAAAGTCCTCCCCCCCGCCAGCCTTCAGAAGAGGTCCGGGGACAGACTGTCCCCGGACCTGCTCTGAAGGCGGTCTCCATAGGAACGCATTAATTGATTTTCAATGCATTCCTATGGGAAACCGTGCTTCGCAAGACGAAAAACTCGCAAGAAGAAAAAACTTGCGGAACGAATTAATTTCGTCTTGCGAGGCACCACTGTATTTGCAAATGAAAATTTATGCTTTCATTGGAGTTAGTAGGTACTGGCCTGCAGTGTTTAGTGCAGTTTTTTAAAAGATGAATATGAACATTTAAGACATTTCTGCAGTATTTCTGAGTTATGTCATCAAATATGAAATGCCTAGTAGTTCAATGATTTGAACATTCCTTCTGTAGTAAAAAAGAGAACAGTGGCTTATCCCTGAATTCAAGTCTCCCTTTCAAAAAAGGGGGGGTGTTTGCCCTCAAGAGTTCATTCAAATATGTTTTCTTTAAAAGAAAGAACTGACATCCTAAATATATTTTTAAAAAACCTAACAGTATACGTGGAATAAATCAAGAATCAATGCTAGTGCATCAGATTCGGACCAAAAAATATATTATTATATTAATAGTGATTGCTTGACAGGCGAGGTGTGAAGTCATCATTCAGCAATAGAATGATTCTACTCAAGTACTTTGCTTCCAATAGCAGGGAAGAGACAAATGGAAGAGGAGGGGTGTTCAAATGACAAAATAAACTAGCTTTATTTATTACAAAGACATTCATCCTCTTTTTTTCCTTCAAGAAATACAAATAATAAACAACATATAAAAAATAGAGTCCCACACACAAATCCAATTTCCCACTTAAAATTCATCCTCAGGTGGTCGTCTGCATTAAATCAAGAAGTGAGGGGCAAGCATGAGGATGGAAAATGTAGCTTCTTCCCCAGTCCACACATTATCGTCTCCACTCTTTTCTATGAAATTGAATGAAAATGTCTGCAGTGGGAGCCTGTTCTACGGCACAGATTTGTGGAAACTCTAGTCTTCCAATTTGCAGAGACAGTGATGGAACTAGTGCACTTGTACCTAGTCTCCTCCCTTGCGTGTTGATTTCATAAAGACAAACACTTGCTGAAGTCTCTCTTTTTTTCAGGTTAACTCATAAATGCTTTTTAAAAATTTATATGTCCTTAAAACAAGGGTGTGGTGGGCCTCTTTCAAGGACTGTGCTCTACAGTTGAAGAAATCCTATTATCAAGGAAGTCCAGGTTTTATTTTCTAAGCATATGCATGGAGCAGGGTCTCTCCCATGTACTATAATGGCCAGGAGTTTCATAAGGAGAAAATGCTTCCTAAGGTATGTGAAACCTGAACACCATGAACAAGGTTATATCTACCACAAGCAACTTGAGTGAGCATGGGAGCGTCAGATAGTTGCTTAGTTTACAAAGTTTTAGTTTTATATTTTCGGCGAGAGAAGTTCCATTATGACCCAAGCACTCAATAACGAACAGCTAAGAAAAAATTACGTGGCAATACCAACCTTCTTTTCGGCTTCAAATGTGTATGTGTACAGTCCATCTACATCATTGAATACCAAATAGTTGTTCAGAGGCATGTATGCACTGTAATGAAAAATCAGTTAGCATTCATAAGCAACAAGTGTCCTAAAAATGTTTTAATTCAGAAA
The DNA here is from genome assembly GCF_964270895.1 of Podarcis filfolensis. Classification (NCBI taxonomy): domain Eukaryota; kingdom Metazoa; phylum Chordata; class Lepidosauria; order Squamata; family Lacertidae; genus Podarcis; species Podarcis filfolensis. The sequence continues at coordinate 27,845,844 of NC_139605.1, forward strand.
CACGTTACCTTGTGGCTAATTTAAAGACTTCAGTGGCACATACAGCTAGAAAAAGAAAGAGATAAACAACTAAAATTACTTGTAAATTAGAGGAAAGTACGGATCAAACATTTTACTTATGGAACAAGGAAAAGAATCAGCAGGTTTTGTGTTCAAAGTTTTCTAGAAGCTAAAGTATATGGTGAAATGTAATTATCTGAAGCAAATCTAGAATTACTACATGGAATTAAATGCAGTCAGAATATTAAACCCTTTATTGCCAGATTCTGACTTACCTATAACTCCACCTCAAGGTGCCTTCCTAAAGATTCAGAACCTTAGAAATATTGCTAGACAGGTGTGCCAAATTTCCTTCTAGCAGTTTAATTTAAAGTTTATTTGAGGTAAATATATTGGTTATTTCAATGTGATTTACTAATAATTTTGCCAAGGGCTGCACTCATAGGCTGCAATCTTATATATATTTACTAGGGAGACAGTATAACTGTCCTTAATTAGACTTACTACTGGGAAGATATCCATAGGATTGCTCTGTCAAGTCCCCCCCCCCCTATGTATTTAAGCTAGTTCATTACATTCAGCCTAAATACGTAAGGAGAACAGGAAAACATGGTTTTCAGCTTAGATCTCCAATACTATTCTTACAGATGTAATTGGAAACAATTTTTTAAAAATTGCATTACTGTACCTGCGATGACAGCATTTGTAGAAGCTACAGCTGGAATGATCCGCTTTACAACCCCTGCATTGAGAGAAGCAGCATCACAAACTTATGTTATTTCTACTTTTAACAGTTGGAAACATAATTCAAGGAAAGTATCTACAGTATTTTGTTGTAGTATGGTCACTACCTCAACCAACATAGAATAGGGCAAACTATAGCCAGACGTGTATTGCTTATCATTATGGTTTCCCAAAGACCAAAAAGGACCCACTGAACAGATGGCTTCTGCTGTATCTTACCTTGTGTGAGCCTGTAGGAAAGACCTTTAATATTAAACTGTGCTGCCCTTTCTAAAGACTTTTCAAAAATCCACTGTATGTGCTCAGGATCATCTCCATCTAAAGCAACACCTTCTGCAAAAAAGGGGGGAAAAAGAAGTATGATTTTTACAACTTAAGCATGAAATGGTTCTTCATAACTGCAAATTACAGTAGTACCTTGGGTTGTGAACGGGATCCATTCCGGAGGCCCGTTTGCAACATGAAAAGAGTGCAACCTGAAGCGCCGTATCTGCGCAGGTGCGCGGAGCGATTTGGTGCTTGTGCACATGCACAAAGTGCAATTTAGCACTTCTGCACATGTGCGAGCGGCGAAACCCAGAAGTAACCCTTTCCGGTACTTCCAGGTTGCCACAGAACGTAACCTAAAAGAACATAACATGAAGCAAACGTAACATGAGGTATGACTGTATACCATTTTTTAAATAATAACTTGCTTGGGTGTTGTCTCAAAAAGAGAGACGTGACTACTATGAAATTTGCAAAGGGATAGGTTTATTATGAAAATGTGATTTCTAAAAAAAGAAATATAAATAAGAGAATCATAAAAAATAATAGCCAGAAGTAAGAGGAACTCAATCATGACTCCTAAGTCAAATTGCACAAAACAAGTGAAATAAAATATGATAGGATTATTATGTTACTCAGCTTTCAGTTTTGACAAAGGTTCAACGGTAGTTTATTGATTACCTCCAAAAGGTTGTTCCTTGGGCCACTGCAGTATCCTGACATATTCAATGCAATGTTCTGGTAGCCGAGGCATTGAAGCAATTGTACACATAGGAAAATTTACCTAGAGAGAATGGATAAGGTGTTTCAACATGAATGTTGAAGTGGCATGCCTGGCTATAAAGTATTTGTTCTATTTAGTTACCTGTGGTGGATAAAGTTCAAGTGTACATTCAATACAAGCTGTCATGCCAGGAATAATCACACGAGCATTTCCTTTAAAGCCTTCAGTTCCTCCATCAATCAAAGGTATAATGGAACTTGGATCCAACACCCCATTTTCATGGTTTAAAAGTGAAATCTAAGGAGAGCAAAGAAGAGCATTGAGTCCATTTCCTCTAACCTCAACCCTCACCCTTCATAATATCCAAACTGAACAGTCCTTAGGGTATTATTTAACAGGACTTGCTGAACCTGAGTTGCCTGAAATAACTGCTGCATTAACTGTCCTGCATTTTTTTGTTCTGCGGAATGTGGTGGCAGTCCTCATTAAAGTACCTCAACTTCCAAAATCAGCTCAAAATTATTTCTGCGCAACTCATTTATGGGCATATTTCAGGAGCCTGAGAGCACAAATAGCCATGAAACTTTCTGTCACAACTGAAATACGAGACCTTCATAAGCAGCAGGGCTTTATTAAAAGGCTACAGCTGCAGAGAGCCATGCTTTGCATTTCAAGTGTTCTCCCTTTTGTTTACCACATCCAATATGAAGTTGAAGAGCAACATATTTCAAATGCACATACCGCAAAAGCAAAATCAATTTTCACAGACACTCTTGGTGACAATCCTCCCTCTAGCCTCAAAACAAGTCCCACATTCAGGGAGGGTTTCAGCAGTACGTGACTTAATAGTGCCTATATTTTGCAACAACTGAGTAACTTTACTTCCTAGGTATTTACCAGCATGCCATTTATCCATCTTCTTGCAATTATTGAATCCAAGCCACATACAATTATATGAAATTCTGAAAGAAAACATAAATATTGTTATGCACACTTGATACTTCCCTCGCTTTTCAGTATTGTTAGCATATTTTTCTATTGTTTCTACACAAAGACAGTTTGCTAGCTGAGCTTTCTGTTTGTTGCATTTTCTCCTTCCTTTAAAGGAAAGAATAATAATGTTCTTTAACTGATTGGGGGGTACCCACAAGTCATTATTTTCACAATAGCACACTTAGTTACTTACGTCTATAGAAAGTGTCGTCTAGATCTTGAATTTTTTTGTAATGTCTGAAAAGATATACAGTAAAGGAATTCTCTTGTGGCAGTTACTTGGCCAAAACACAAATGCCCTTGCCTAATTTGGTATGCACGCCACTGTCCAACACAAAATGCCTTACTATGGCTCCAAACTTCCTCAAAATTGTCTCTTTAAGAATAGCTTGAAGAGTTATTTAAAAATTAGACTAATGACAACACCTTTTTTTTGGAATGAGCCTGTCTGTTTACTGATTGTTCCAACACCACTGGAGGAGAACTGATGTCACACTTGTACCTTTTCCATAGCCATCTCATTGATCACTGTGGGAAAGAGGACACTGAACTAAATAGGCTTTTTTGATCTGATCCAGCAGGCAACTTTTCCCCATCCCACAATGGCTCTAAATTCTCTGTAGACTTAAGATGATATTACTGCATCCAAGCTGGGACAGATGAAGCCTAAAATCAGGGGAAAACCCATACCTGGTACATCTCTCTCAGCATCTGTGTACACACAAGTGTAGGTGATGTGGATGAATAAGCATAATGGATCCATTTTCTGAATACTCAAGCTAATGTAGGAACTGCATTTAAATTAAAAATGCAGTAAGTTTGATGCACTGCATTAGAAACATGGCCAGTTCAAGGGGTTCCAATGTGCTAACATCTGTGAACAGGCAAAACAGGCTTTTGGTATCACCGAACCCTCAGAGGGCATTTTAGAAAGATTTACTGCTAAGACACTTGTAGTCTTAGGTTTCACTGTCAACTCTGTACATAAACTCAGATTTCAAAGACAGCATTATTATACATTATCACTGAAATGATAATCAATATCCACTATGTTTTTAATTGTTTGATTGTCTATCAGGCAGAAATTGAAAATGCCAGCTAATATATACGGTAAATAAAAACACAATCCACACATGCACTCAGAAGGATAGCATGTCTACAAAAACCAGTTTAAAGAACACACAATGCATATTCATGTTGAAGGTTGGGTGGCAGGGGCAGGAAATCATTGAACTTCAATAACGCTGCAAAATGGTTTTGATGGTAAAGTAAGGCAAGGGGACTGCTATCCAACTCTGGAAACATTTGATGCTTTTGATATTTCTGAAGAAACCCATTAGGCTATTTTATTCAATGATTAATCTATGGACTAAAGCAAGCCACACCAAAAAGGAAAAGGGGGGGGGGAATGCAGGTGACTGTGGACATGAGAATAAATTGAATCCTTTTCTTCATAAAAGGATACGGTACAACAGCGCAATTGGGAATTCGGCTGTTTAGAAATTCAGCAGCAACTTCTGCTTTTGGCCGTCCAACATCTTTAGGTCTGCAAAAAACAATATTTGTTAGGAAACTGAATCTGTTAGGATTATCCATTTTGCCTTACACAGAATCATGGGAGGTTAACTACAACCTCTGTTGCAATGCTAGTTTAAAGCAGGAAAGGCATGATTCAGAGGACTACACAGTAAGTCAAAGATCTCAGTTCCCATTTTTCAAAGGTATCTCCATCCACTGGTATGGAAAATTCAGAAGTGGTTTCACTTCTGAAAAAATAATAATAAAGCACACATATGTGAATGTGGGTATGCAGAAAGGGGCACTTGAGATCGTGGATTCTTATTTGTAAAAATGCCATATAATCAGCCGTGGTTTTTTTTTCACAAGCTCCATCTCAGATACAACTATTTGACAGATGGGAGACTAGTCCTGACACACAGCCCCACAGTGTTTCTCTTGCTGTCTCCCATATTTGAAATCACCACAAGGTTGAAATGTGTGTGTTGTTGTTTTTTTCTTTTGAAGGAAAAACATGCTATAGTGGTAAGTCAGAGGGAAGAGGCAGGGAGAGAAGCAGGCAAGTGATAGCAGTAGTAAGTTAGTACTAAAGCAAGCAGACTTTATTTGGAAAGTTAGTGGGGTAAGAGTGAAATGCTAATTTACCATTAGGAATGCCACAGCATACATGTTTATTGAAAAAATATTCAACTCCCTGAATTCTGTTTTAAAGGAAATCTTACTGAAATAAATGAAGTTTTCTTGAAAATGAGAGCCAGAGTTTGCAGTTTATTCTCAATAGGAAATGTATGACTTACCGAAACAAAAATTGCCTATTCAGGTTAGATACATCAATGGTGTCCATGTCAATGACATGAATCTGCCTAAAACCAGACAATGCCTGAAGACATAAAGAGATCAGGGTTACAATAAAAACAACATCATCTTTTCACTATTAGAAATGTTTGGACATATTTACTGCTTCTGAAAAATGGAAGTACTTGAAGGGGCTGCAAATCTATCATTAAGATTGTCCACACTTAGGGCAGTGGTGTGTGTGTGTGTGTGTGTGTGTGCGCGCGCGCACACACACACAAAAACATATAAATTGGATGATATATATGCCACAGAAGGTAAACCTTATGCAGCACAGGCCCAACAGCCACCATTGCATAACCATGAGATATTCTTTATAGAAAACCCCCTAAGAAAATTCTTCATACAAACTGACTAGTACAAGTCATTTTAAACGAATTACTGGGGGGAAAATCAGTAGTCACATATCTTGTTTGCAAATGTGACAATTAGAGATGCTTATGAAATTCTTCCTCTTCTAACCTGACTCTGGATGTGGTAATTGCAAATTTGTCAATTTTGTTTGTAGGATATAACTGCTTTCTTCAAAGAGTTCCAAACTTTCTTCTTCTTAAGCAGGTTACCAGTTAACAGCCAGCATCTTTACTTTTCCTTTAAAAGTTACCAAATGTACACAGTACATCTGTGCAGTAATCATATCGGAGTGAGAAAAGATAAGATTGCTTAATTTAACTGGTTCTTTTGTGAAAGATTCCATTTTTGTGCAGTATTTTAACCAATGCACATATATTTATCAGTAACCTTTAAGGAGTGTGGGGGTATATCAGCTGAAAACTGCATCAAAGGGAGCATGTTCCAATCCCAAAATGAATTTTAGAAACTGTCCAAGTTAATTCAGAAGACAGGCAAAGTGGGAAACATGATAGAGAAAAATTATCAAAGAGAATGGAATTAAATACCATTGGTTAAGCAAGTTGTGCTTAACAGATATAGCTTCTAAAAGCAAACTCTGTAAAGTTACTATGGTTTCCACTTGTCCCCCATTTCTTCCCAGTCATACTGTCTTTTCATCCTGCATCTAAGTCCAAATATCTGCAGATGACAAGATATAGCAGTAATGTATTCAAAGCTCTCCCTATGGTTAAAGCTTATGGGTGACATCCATCCTCATCAATTCCCTGTAGCTCCTATATGCTTTGAAGGGTATCCATAGGAAGGGTAAATTCCACTTAAAAAATCAAAAGTCTGCTGCACAAGTGGGACGCTACTCTTGGCTGTCACCCTACATGTTTATGTGTACATTTTGGGAGTTGTCTCTTACTATTACAACAGCTGAAGCACAGTCTACATAATTGTGCTCATAAACTAATGGAGATGTTCCAGAATCAGGAATGAATCTATTATCTGCCTTGGTGAGGCAAATCAGGTTTTAAAAAATCCTCATTATTGCCTGCTGTCTTGTTAGTAAGAATAATTTGTTGGCTTTGTTTTTGGACAGGATTTATTCTTCATCAGACTCAACTTACAGCAAAACTAAAGAAAACTTTGCAGAAGTAAACAGGACAGTATTCCAAATATATTGGAAGTACCTCTGAGATGATTATTCATTTTTCATAAGTTTACGCAGATTACTGAATTGACTGTGTGTTGAGCATGTATTTGATTCTGTGTGATTTTGTACTTTAGTTTGTGTATGCAAACTTGCTACAATCTAGCTACTAAAGTAGATTGTTAAACATGTTTTATATGAGGATAAGGGATCGAACTAATCACATAACCCTTTGACTTCTCAGCGTGTAGAGCAAAAAGCTGGGCAACATGATTATTCTCTCAGTGAACAGCACAGGCCATCAATAAATAAAAATGAAATTGTTACCAGATTTTTGAGGAGTTCACATCCTAATCCTCCTGCTCCAATAACTAGAACTTTACACGTGTTTAAGAGAAAGTCAAGGGGCTGCAAAGAACCAAGACAGACAAACAGTTGTTGAAAACAGAATAACCAATATTATCACAGAACTTATTATAATGCAGTAAAATATTTCAAAATTGTGAAAATACAGTTCATTGTAAATCAGAATTTGCCTTTTGCCATTCAAGTTAAATTTGATTAGTACAGACAAACCAGCATTGCTACTTAAGTTATTTCAAGCTTGTTAAGATATGTGTTGTTTGTTTTAAATTAAATCAAAATGTATACAGGAACAGAGATTGCAATGGTACAGCACTGAACTACATGGTTTATACAGATACATATTTCTGCCAGTTGAAAGTCTTTATGCAATCGTAATCTGACTATGGAAACACACTGCCTGCAGCTGGCCTGCTGCCACCTGCAGAGACAACATCTAATCAATGTGCACATGTTAACCTATGTCTATCCCACTGGAGATCGCATGGAATTCTATGGGTCTCACTCCCACATAAACATACACAGGACTGCAAGAAGAATACAGGAGTATTTCCCTGATTACTTTTAGCCAGAACTAAAAAGGTCAGGTGCAAAGAATGATGCCTCGGTAGAGACAAGTAGGGAGAAATAGCATGCAAGGTTGGGGGGTTAAGTGCACAGCCCCATAGCTGCTTTCCATCCCCTGAACTAGGGCGGCATTACCCCTGCATCAGGTGTATTCTGCATATATTTTAAAACTCAGCTATAAAATTAGGAAATATGACATAAATCTAAAACAAGTATGCATGGCAAACCCAAAACAAATAGGTAATTCATCATTATCTCACCAAATTTTACTTCAAATAGTTCCCATGTTGAAATCCAGTGGTGTCTGTCCATCAAATGGACTTCTGTTGCAGGACAGGACTTTCCCTTCTCCTCCCTCCTGCAGCCCCTTGCACATGTCCAAAATTAGCTCCAGATGTCTGGGGAACCATTAGAGCAGATGTAGGGGTGCATGGAGCTGCACAAGGGAGGATAGGAAGGAAAGTTTGCATGTGCAATACTGAATGATGTCCACTACAGCCAAATTTCTTATTGTACACATCAAAGCTTCAAGTGCCCTACATGACTTTTAGCATCCAAACTATAATTTATGCAAGACCACATCAGTCATGCAGAAAATTAGTTGGTTAATTGCAAAAGTTTGCAGTCTTGTTCATTTTTAATTAATGAAGTGCAAACAAAAGAACAGTTCACAACAGCAACACAATACTACAAACATTTGTATTTAAAATAACTGTTTCTCACTTGAGTGCCTGGCTCGAAATCAGGGTGTGTGAAAGGTCCAGATCGCTCGAGGAACTTCTTTACATGGTTCCAGCGACCTTCCCAGTCTCCATTGTCCCCACACCCACCATCAACAGCCATTCTGCACAGAACATAGAAATTCAGCTGCAAAAAACCAATGGATAAACACACACACGCACACAATCTCTACAAACTTAAGACTTTCCTTTTGTATGATTATACATATCACAAAGTGCTACCAATTTTATCTTGTTCAGAGCAAATAAATGAAATATTTTAGGACTCTGCTGGCTACTAGACAGTGGGTCTAGTATCTAAGTCATGCATAGAGAGGACTCACTGAAAACAATGAGACTTAAATTGCTCATATTTTAAGCCCCATTATTTCCAGTGAGTCTACTCCAAGCATGCCTAGATTTCGATCCAACCCATTAATAATACATCTATTTACAATAAACAGATATGTACTCTTAAAATTAAATTGCTATATGTGATTAGTTATGAATATATATATGCATGCACAAACCAAATATTCAGATTTCTTTTACTTGGAAAACCAGTATGCCAAGCAGAGTTTTAAAAAATAAGGTGTTATTAGTATTCTTAAAGAACAATGATTAACACCAGATAGCTATTTCTGCCTCAATCTACTGAATATGCAGTAGATGTAATGCAAGGGTGGCTAACCTATGGCCTTCCATAAGTTCCTGAACTATGGCTCCCATCATTCCTGACCAATGTTGTGGTTGAGGAGTGTTGGGAGTCCAGTATCATGTGCAGGGCCCCAGGATTCTCATCCCTGGATTAAGGGATAAGAATACAAAAAGCAAATCAAGTGTTTCACTTAATTGATGTTTTGATGGGATGTTTTTATGTGGAAGCGTACTTCTGACAATAAAAGAGGAAACAACATGAGTAACTGATACACATCCATTGGCAATTCATTTCTGGGAACCCTGTAGCTTGTTACAAGCAATTATCTACATTTTAAACACAAAACTCACTTTTTAACAAATTGAAAGGGAAAGTGACATGCAAGTCACTTACAGTACTACATGTTAACAGTGAATTGGCTAGCAAATGTTTGAATTTTGCCTGACACAACGTAACATCCAGTTTCAATTTCTATTCTATGTCCAATTTTACTTTCACATTATACAGATCCCTGAGTCTCCTTAAAATACCAAAATTCAACCATTTAAATGTTTAGATGTGCAATGCAAGATATGAATTTTGTGTGTATACTGATCTTGGGATGTTTTAGTGTTTTTCACTATCCAAACTATGGCTGTTACCCAGCAGGGCTTAATAGAGAAGTGGAGTTATTGCCACATCAGCAGGCCTGTCCATGCACACCATCCTGGAGTGGGTGCAGAGATGCCATTATGTGACAGCAGTGGGGTTGGCTCAGTATCAAACAGATCTCAGACCAGCTTGGTCCCTTCTCCTTGCTGTTTCAGGGCTTTCTACTTGCTACTACTGGCAGCCTGTAGAACTTCTACTCGCCTGCTGTTTCAGTGGACAGAAGCAGTAGGGCCAGGCAGAGGAAATCTAATCCTTCCTGTCTGTCAGGTGCAAAAGGGAGGCTGGATTGCACATTTACTTTACTGCAGTTTTAATTTCCTATAACCTGTTCTGAAAACCAGTTTAAGGGCAGAGTATAATAAAATAAATAAAACATGATACCCTGTAGTCTGAAGTCACATCTCAGCAAGGTAACAAAACTGCCAGTTGTGCAAAACCGCAGTTTACAATACTGTTTATAGTTTTATATAGCTAGTGTTTCTAAGTAGTGCAACCATATTTGCATCCCATTCCTACACCTTTCTTCTTGCAATTAAAGTCCACTGAATTCAATTAGCCTTACCTTCAACTAAGCATGAATTAAATCAGGCTTCCTCAACCTCAGCCCTCCAGATGTTTTGAGACTACAATTCCCATCATCCCTGACCACTGGTCCTGCTAGCTAGGGATCATGGGAGTTGTAAGCCAAAAACATCTGGAGGGCTGAGGTTGAGGAAGCTTGAATTAAATTATATCCTACAGTAGCCAACCTGATGTCCTCCAGATACTGCAGAAGTCGTCCAAAAGATCCAGAGGACACCACATTGGTTATGGGTTACATCCAACGTTGCCTTAAGATAAGGCATTCTAGCACAGCTGATCTTTTCCTTGTTCTCCCAGAAAGCTCACCAAAAGATCAGGGAATACAAAATATTATGGGCTGTGTCATCTGGGGCTCTGGTGGGAAGGGGGAAATTCCCCAAAACTGGGTAGAGTAATTTCATTTATGCAACTCTGGTTACAAACTTACAAATTTTACATTTTAAACAACTGTATGGAATCATTTCCTAGTCACGTTCCTTACTGTCATATTTTAGTTTCGCTTGCCTTTTTATATGCACAACTCTTGATTTTTACAAAGGATTTCCCATTAACATTCACTCATGCAATATACTGTAAGCAGTTTAGCAATTTGCAATACATTATTACCCAAGCGGCTTGTGCACTTCCCATCAAAATGTGCATTACCCATGATCTCTTTGATCTTTGAAGAGACCCTAATCCCTGTTAAGACTTGCAGTGACCCTTTAAGGATCTGCCACACTGAAATGCATCTTAGTGCAAGTTCCAATTATGGACCAGTTGGTCTTCGCAAGAGATATGATTCCACCACACCTGCTGAGTCTGCATAGCCCTCATTTCACTGCTCAGATGTGGGCTCACTTGACTGAACACTTGCTCTGCACACACACAAAAACCTGGCCCGCATGTGGAAAACTAGCAGGGAAAAGGCTAGGTTTCTGCAAGCGGAGACAGTCACAATGCTACTATTCATGCAGAGCAACATGAAGCCCCATGAGGAGCCTCAAGTGGGTGTGATGCTGATCAGCTCCCATCAGCATCAGCCAGCATGGCCAGTCATAATGAGAGCTGTAGCCCAGCAACATCTGGCCAGCCCCACACTGGCTATCCCTGGTTTGAGGCAGAAGATTAGCACCTGAGGGAAGAACCTAGGCGCCTAGAGAGCCAGGCTGCAGGTGCTTTTGATAATTCACACATACTTGTTTTTCTCATATATGGGGGGGAGCCTGCCACACGTTCCCAATTCAGTGGCCCCCTCGCCCACATGTGCGGCCCCCCTCCATCCTCTGCCCCCTAAACCCAGCACTGACCCCATCTCTCTCTGCCTCTCTCCCGCTAGCCGCCGCTCCTCTAGCCTCCTTCTTTTCTTCTCCCTATAAAAGAGAGAGAGAATAAAAGAAGGGTCAGTCGCCGACCGGGTCAGGCTCGGGGCTCGCGCGCTCCCGCCACGACTTGGGCGCGGGGGGAGGGGGACAGGGCAGAGGCTGAGGGGGCGCAGCTCCCCGCCAGCCCCCTCCCTGGAAGAAGCGGCGGCGGCGAAGGCAGCCAAGCGCGTGGGGGTGGGGAGGAGGCAGGTACTTACGGCTCCTCAACATCCGCCATAGCTGAGCGCCTCTCCTCCTGCCCTCTCCCTCCAACGGCTCGCCCACAATGCACCGCGGCCGGAAGTTCCGAGCCGGGCTCCCACTCGTCCTCGCTGACGGAGGCGATTCGAGCTTCTCCTGAGGGGAGGAGGAGGAGGCAGAGAGGCCTCGCTTCCGGTTTCCGTTAGAGCCGGTCGCTTTTAAAAACACGCGCACGCGCGAACACAGACGCCAAATTCACCGCCCAGCCCAGCCTCCTGTTTCGCCGTGGGTTGAGTGCCGGGACTAGGTTGTGGGTTCGAATTCCCCTACTCGGCCATGCAGCCCACCGGGTGTGACCTTGGGCCTGTCGCCTGCCCTCGGCCTAAGCGGCCTCACAGGGTGGTTGTGAGGATGAAACGGGCAGGAGAACCATGCACGCCGCCTCGAGCTCCCTGTGGGGAGGGGAGCAAATAAAAGTGATATAAAGAATAAGCTGTCTGTGGAAGGGCAGCGTCCTTTGCTACCCCTCCACACAACCATGCGGTTTTCCAGCAACTTGTGCTGCTGCGTCCCAGGTGCGGAGGAGAAACTATAGTCTTTATTTAATTCCTTACGTACATGCTCATTTTATACCGCCCTCCAGCCACAGATCTCAGGGCGGTTCACAACATAAGACACCATAAATATCCTTTATGATGGTGGCTAAGTAGCCACGGATAGCCCCTTCCTCCACGACTTGGTCGTGGTATCTGACAGCCCTCTCCTCCATGAATCTGCCTCATCCTCTTTGAAAGCCTTCCAGGTTGGTGGCCGCCTCTGCCTCCTGAGCCCTCCCTTTGCAACCAAAAGCTTTCTTAATTTGGTACCTTTTTCTGTCACACTGCGTGACATCTTAGTGCCCTCCCGATTATTCCATTTTGCATTCTCTGCAGACGGCGATCCCTTCAACGGAGTCGTCTTCTCCACCTCTGGTGCAGGTAGTGGTGAGCTAGATGGACCAAGTTCCTAATTAAATTCATGGTTTAGTTGGAGGGCACCCGGTATTTGCATGAGCATGATGAGCAGGACATGTTCAATACAATAATGCAACGTGAACATATTTAAATACTCCAGGATGTTGAATCGTCCGTCCCCCTAATTGTGCAATGGGCTTAGTTGTCACGTTGCAACAACTAGATCATTGATTTCCTAATAAGAGTTTCCTTAGTGTTTAGCATATTATGTGAGCGTGCTTTTTGCTTTCTCTAGATTAATTGTAGAGGTTGATTAAAATCAGAAAAAAAATGTCGCTGGACCTCATTTCCAGAGAAAACAGTTATTTTGTACATGACCTTGAGGAAAATTTACTGGTGGCAGTGCAGTCCTATTCAGAAATACTGCTCTAAATGCGGCATACTCTCAGGCAAGTGTGTATATTATTGCAGGTAGAAAGTACAGTTCTAAATAAATTTATTTAGCACCTTTATACCCCATCCCTTAGCCAAAAATGCTCTCAGAGCCGCTTACCAAAGCCTATGAGTAAACTAGCCCTATCCTCAGGCGGCTTACACTCCAAAAAACAAAATGCGGGTGGAAATGTAAGGGAAGAGAGAAAAGCAAGTGGAGGCACAAATTCTTATTAAAATTGCAAGTAGACATGCATAGCACTGCGCTGTGTTGAGCAACCTTGCAATATATATATAGATATCTGGCATGATCTTACAACGGTGTTCAAGGAGACTGCTACTGAGCTCAGCTTTTAAAAAGGAGCTATTGTGTGAACTATATACATTGCAAATGTTGCATCTTAATTTGCAAACAGTGGGATTTTTGTGAAGGATAAAATCCGCCCTCCCGCGGCTGCCTTTTCCCCCCTTCCTGCTTTGCAGGCAACCAGAAATGCAACTCCAGTCAGCTGGTTGCTGCGTTGCCCTTCTTTAAGGCCGCCCTGCTGACGTCGCGCCGCCGCCGCAGCTGCTGCAGGGTTCCGAATGGGAGAGGCATTATGGACGTGCAAGTAGCTCCGCTGAGATCCTGGGACGACTTCATTCCGGGCCACGACCGCTTCGCCCTGCCGGATTTCAAAGACATTTCCAAATGGAACAACAGGGTGGTCAGCAATTTGCTCTATTACCAGACCAACTACCTGGTGGTGGCGGCTACTGTGATCTCCATAGTGGGGTAAGCGCGGCCGCGTTCCGCGGCAAAGATGGAGCGGGGACGCACACCTTTCCTGGCCTGGCGCTGGCAACTCTAGCAGAGCAATGGTGCATTTTAGCTTCCGTTCTCCCTTTCTCTTCTGAGGGTAGCAAGCTGCCGCTTGCAAACTGCAAGCTGCTGCTCTGCACATACTAATTGAATAAATTCCCATGGAACTTAATGGGGCTTACTTCTGAGAAGAGGTATATGGGGTTGTGCTGGGCCTCCTTGTTTGCTTTCCATCGCATTCGTATTTGTGGAGAAGCTTCTAAGTAACATACGTTACCGGATGCGCATTGCTTCGCTCTCTGGTTTTAAGATGGAGGTAGCTTAGCTGTGAGCAAGACGATAGCAAATCCGCTATATATATCGCAAAGTGTCCTGCATAGTGCAATCCTTCATGAAATTGCTGTTTTCGCCATACAGGGCAGGTGCTTTCTTCGGTGCCGTTGGCTAACTGTAACTTCCTGAGTTGATTTCCTTTCTCTCCTTCAAAATGTAGCTGTAGGCGTCTTCCTTGTTGAATGTACGTTTTCAAAAGTGAAACCTACGCTTCTATTAGATTTGGATCATGAAATCACCAGGGCAATTCATTAAGACTGTGTTTATGCATGAAGAAATCTAGGTGTTTCTGTGCCACCCCCCTGCCGTGCCTTGAATACAACTGTAACGTTGTATTCTGGAAGTCAGTTCTGTGTGTATATGACCCATTGTTTGTGGGAAATTGGTATTTTGCAACTATTCTTGTTAACCCTTTTGAGAAATGCACTTTTATTTTTATTTTATTTTTGCTTTTTGGGGGTGAATTGGGTTAAATGTGAGGTACTTTTCAACTTAGTTCTGATTCTTTCACTTTTAAAGAAATAAATGGTTCTCTTACATAGTTCCCACCTATCCCCATAGTATTAGAGAATAAATCCTCAGATACTCTCCCAGTCCTCATATTCCCTGTGCCTGTTATTCATTTTGGCCCAATAAAAAGCTTCCCTTCTTCAAGACAGTTTTTGGAAAACCTTGATAAACCTTGGTGCATGCTCTCTCTCCTATATATATATAGAGAGAGAGAGAGAATGTATTTTAGGCCTAAACTGATGGGCGTTGGTATTCAAAACTCTAACTGCAATTTCTTCACATGAGTCATGCTTGCTGGACTGTGCCACATGGCATTTCATCCTTAGAAACTAGTTTGTTCCTGGCTTCTTCAGAGGACTTGAATGGAAAGAGAAGACTTCCTATGCTTCCAAACCATTAATGTGGCCTTGCCATTTGGAACTAGTCATGAGTCAGCCCCTCACTCATGTGACAAGTTCTGAAATCGTTGGTTGAAAATTTGGCAGTCTGGTGACTCATCAGTTTGGCCTCTGCTGCACTCATGAGAGCTAGAAGCTTCTGTTAAATGATTTGTGTGTTAGAAAGCAAAAACATACCTAAGAGCCATTCTTGCTTCCCTTACTCATTCACCTCAGAGTCTGATTAAGGGGATCAGATTTTCACTGACCAGGGGTTTTTATTCCTGTCATGGTAAAGGTAAAATAAATGAAATCTTCAATCTGCAGAAGCTGTAGAATGAGTAAACTGAGATTAAGCTCACTTGCTTTCTCTTAAGTCTATTATCATTAATAGAGCCTAATTTAAACATGTTTAACATTTCCCCTTGCTAGAAAAGCTCTCCTCAGAGTAGTGTTTCCCAACATGTTTTGGACTACAACTGTCATTCACTCCACCAGCAGGGCCCGTAGTTGCCCAGGTTGCTTTAGAGCATCAGTGAGATTTTACGGCTACAAGTGTGTGCGTTTAAAAACCCCACAAAGGAATTATTTATATGATACTCAGAACACCACCTTTTTGAAGAGAACCTGTGAATATATGAAAATTCTGAGCAAAACCACACAGGAAATCCTTCTTCCGTCTCCTTTGAATCCTAAAAGATGAAAGAACAAAAAAGCAAACTGTCTGCCATTTTGGCTTGGTCTTAGATTTAGGCTGCATTCATCAACCTTTCTTAGTTACACTTGCAAATCCTTTTACAGACTGGGTCTTTTACTTCATGCTAAAAGTGAGACAAGGCATATAATTGTTCCTTGATGCTTCCATCAGATAGTCAGAAACAAACAGGACTTTCCTTTATTCCCTAGAGGTGGACATTGTGTTTTTTAGAGAAAGACCCTATAGCAGGCATAGGCAAACTCGGCCCTCCAGATGTTTTGAGACTACAATTCCCATCATCTCTGACCACTGGTCCTGTTAGCTAGGGATGATGGGAGTTGTAGTCCCAAAACATCTGGTGGGCCGAGTTTGCCTATGCCTACCCTATTGAATGGAAGGAAGTAATTCTGCTTGGAAGCTAATTGGTGTGGCCAAATGTTTGGAACATGGCATTGAGCACTGGGCTTATTTAACTGACTCTGACCTCTTGATGCAAGTTTAAGGGCTCTCATCCATTCCATTTTCTTTTGATGGCTTTCTGTACATAATGAAAAAGTCTTTCCCTCCATGATGAAAATAATTTATATAAATATTTGTATTCTATATATCTCAATATGTTTTACAACACTAAACACATAAAACCATACAATAAAACCGTAAAAAAGTTAAACAGATATCAATTTAACACACACCATTGTGGAAAGATATACCGTATTTTTTCGTGTATAAGACTAGGTTTCCCCCCTAAAAAATAATGTCAAATATTAGGGGGTGTTTTATACTCTGGGCCATCTCCCCCCATTTTCTTAAATCTGAGTCCCCCAAAATAGGAGACATCTTATACATGGGGACGTCTTATAGATGGAAAAATACAATATTTTTAATTGCCTGAATAGGCCTGGCGGAATAGAAAAGTTTTCAGCAGGCATTTAAAAGTTGGCACAGAAGGCATCTGCTGAATATCTGCTCAACGGGCATGGAAGGTGTTAGGCTGGTATTTGATCCCCATTATTGGCAGGTGGAACTGCTACATATAGGCAACCTCACACCTGTGCTAATTACCTGTGGTAATTGGGAATAGGTGGAGAGAGGCCATGTCCAGTGTGTCTGCTTAGTAGAGAACGGGGGGGGGGGGGGAGATTTCCCTTTCAAAATATTTTTGATGTATGTAAGTCTTACCCAAAACATACTTGCTTGGAAGATTGTTCCATTCAGATTTACTGTACTTAAAAAATTAAAAAAAAAAACCTAGCTGCAAGCTGCACTAAGTCACTTAATAATCTGATACAAGGTTCATAAAGTAATACAGAGCACTGTTTATTTTACAATTGCTGAGCTTGCATCTTGGTTTATATGGTTGCATGTTTTAAGGCTTTTCCAAAGTTGAATTTTTCTGGCTCCTCCTTTTCCTGTTTGTTGCTAGCAGTATGCACTGCAAGATCTTTCAGGGAGTGAGGAATAGCCACCTGTGGTGTTGGCAACTAATTTTCATTTCATATAGCATAGAAAGTACTGTGCCTTAACTGTAACTCCATTAGCCTCCATTGTTTCTTCTTGAACATATGTCATCTCCAACTTAGCATTCTCTCCCAACTCTCCTTCCCATCAAATACTCTTTTATCAGTTTACTGTGTTATCATCTGCCCTGTTGAACAGCCATGTAGCCTTGGCTTTGTTTTGTCCCCTTCTTTGTCCTCTGTGTTCAGTCTGTTGCCAAGTTGTGTTCCTTTCTCAGCCTTCTGTAGCCAAAATAAATCTCCTCTTGTTCTGATCACATGATGTCTCTTCTAATCTGCACATTGACTTTATCTCTGCTCCTGGATCCGTTGCAGGCTTCTTCCTGCCTCTTCAAAACCCTTACCCTCTTTTCTCCCCTCTTACATTCTTCCTTTGACCTTTGCTCCACCACTTCCATCTAGCTGAGGGTCTCCTGCTCCCTCAAATTACTCTATTCTTGCTGCACCTTATGCTTGGAACTGCCTCCCCAAACACCTGTGTGACGCTACTTGCATCTCTTCCTTCAAATCTCTCCTCAAAACTCACTTTTTCCATGAAGTCTTAAGCCTGGTGAACATTTAACTCAGGCCAGCTAATGAGGAACATTTACAGTTCAACTAATTAAGTTATGAGTTTTATCAGATATTTCTGTCCTCAACGTCACAATTAAGTAAGCCTGGAGCGTACTTAAAATTGGTACTTTAAGCTAAGCATTGTCTGTTGTAGTATGCAGCTGAAAGAAGGGCAGTGAAGAATAAAACTCTCAATTGGATGCTGTGGCAAGTCTTGTTTTTGCTTCTGGAGTTTTTTCTATAGCTTAAGTAGCCATGTTTCAAGCACTGCCTCTCTTCCATTTCCTGTCTTGCTTCTATTACATTCATAGCTTTGCAGTGCCCTTTATTGTCAGGTTTGTTTTAAATGATCACATTCAGTTGAGCCTCCACCGACAAGGGCCATATGCAAAAAGTACATTATATATAGCCTGACACAAGCAGGTTGCTGAATTAGATTTTGTATGCCATATCTTTAGTTCTTGGTTTCTCTTTCCCCCTTCTGTCCCCTACACCACCACCCCAGGTCACCGATGTCTGCTTCAATTTCATCACTGAACTTTTAACTGGCACTCTCTACAGCCAGCCATTGGTAATGTGCTATGCATCTTTGTGCCCTTCCAACTAAGTAGGAGTATTTTTTTATCTGTCTGCAAAAAGGCAATTCTTTCTAAACATAGTATTTCCTATAGTACTGCTGTAGAAACAAAACTTAAAAAACAACAACATAGTGATATGGAAGATCTGTTAATTTTATCTCTTTCAGTCAAGGTCTCTTCCTAATTCAGGAGGAACTTGCCTTACTTTCTGGTCCCAGAACATGGAAGCCTGTGCTCCTATCACTTCCCTGAATGAACCTTCCCAGCTTCTTAAAACCAAGTATTTCACGCATTGGTGCCAAGTTGTTGGAGAATACAAGCTTGCTACAGTGTGCTAATGCACTGGAAGCAAGGATCTCATAATCAGGCATGCAGTATGCAGTGCTTACCTGGTGGTGGTACATAGGCTGAAACCTTATTACTAAATCTATTCCGTTACAGCTTTGTGTTTGTTTGGTGGCTTCTTTTATCGTTCTTATCGACATCTCGGACTGCATTGGAAGCTTCCAGCTTCTGGGATTGTCCTTAATCCCAGCACCTGCAGCATTGCTTAGTCTGCCTATTTGAGTTAATGCAATGACTTCCTGCTTGCAGTTCATCCAACCAAGACACACTTGATTATGAAATGAGATTTCCACAGTCAGTCTGTTCCACTTTGCTGCAGATGGTTGGAAAGCAAATCTTCTAGTAGCAAATGGAAGCATGTTCTGTTGGCTTGGCTGTATAGAGGAGTACATTATTTGTTTGCCTGTAGATCACTTCTTTATTTTTCGCCCCACCTGCTTTCTTCTAGGTGCAACATCTTTCCAGCAGGCAAAAGTTGTTTCCTGTATCTCTCAATGAGACCTTAAGGCATCCATTTAGTGGTCTATTTATATTGAGTGCTTTACACTTCCTGGTTATTCCTGCCACCACTACAAAACCTATTCCTTGGCAATAAGAACTAATCACCTTCTCCCCAAGTTTGTTTTTGTACGTTGTCCGAGTAACACCAACCTCAAATAACCACCGCGCTACCATGCTACAAGATGTCTTGCACATATACTGGTGGTGTCTGATACGTTCAATAAATCTCTCTAACGAGGGCTATATTTAGAGTGTATCCTATAACTAACCTAGCTCCTGATACCACCTGTGGCATTTAATGACTCCCACTTGGAGGACTTCAGAGCACACTTCAGACATGATGGATTACTTGTCTTATCACCTTAGCTAAGATGGTATCAGCATTGACCTCCTGCTGTTAGAGAAGAACTTTCTAGGGTGTTACCTTGTATTCAGAATTATTCCAAACATATTATATGTGCACTTCTCTTAGGCAGCGGCTGGCTGTTATTCTTGCCAAATGAAGACCATATAATTGTTGATTCAATAGAAATAAATTTGGAGGCAGCAGTTAGTACAGATTCTGAAGTAACATACAATGTTGGCAGGAGGAAGCTTTTGAAGGGACTCTGTACACTCATGCATGTTGTGTTTGAAATGCTCGGCCAGAGAATTTGCCTTGGGACAATTGCATAAGCAGGATGCAGCAGCAGCTAAAGGAAAATGCACCAAGTTCTCAGTCTTTTTAATCTCAGACTATCCTCTGAAATGAGATTGCAGATGGTAACCTAGATACATCTCTGTTCAGCAGGCTCAACCGTAGTGGAAGAGAGAAAGTGATAGTTCCTGCTTTCTGCTTTGGGTCTTGGGGGAGCAGTGTGTTGGAGGTCTTAGGGCTTAGCTTGTCTCCTTTAAAGCTTGTAAAGATGGGGAACTTAGCTGGACTATGGTTTAAGTCTAGGATGTAGGCAGGCATAAATGTTGTTGGGGCTCAACAGTTTCATAAGGGCAGTATCTGTTTACAGCCTGTGTCTACAGGTGGCTTTCCTTGCTGCCTACTCATTGCAAATACGTAGGGCAGGAGTAGCCAATATGGTGCCATCAGATGCTGCTAGTCTGCAACTTCCATGACCCCATCACTATACTTGCTGGATGGGGCTGATGGAAGCTGTAGTTCAACACAATCTGGAGGGACTGCGTTGGTTATCCCTCATGTAGACAGTGAATGTTGGTTTTATGATTTAATGACTGATGTGCCATCTTGTTCTCATCGCTATGGCAAACATCTTACCCCTTTTAACTGTGTTCTACTGCCAGTTGCCCACTTAGTGCTTTGCAATTTGATGCAGATACAGAAGCAAAGAAGCTATTGCACTAGGCAACTTCTGAACCACTCCTTTTGACAGTTTTAAACAAGCTTCCTCACAGTTACAGATTAAAGGCCTAAAAATATGTCTTGATAAAGATTCTAGCAGGCACAGAGACTAACACTTCCAGTTATCAGTTTTTCTCGCCTTGTCTACTTTTTGACCTGTTAACCTCTCACTTCTAGGAGACAGTATTCATGGCCATTAACAACAAATTCTGTTGGGTTCAATCCAGACTCATTCATGCTTGAGTAAAACCCATGAAATCAACAAGACATAACTTAGGTCCCATTGATTTCCCTGGTTCTACTCTGTGCACAATTGAATCTGGATCTAACCTAAAGCCTGCAGCCAAAAAAGTGAAGCCCAGTTAACAATGCTTTATTTTGATCCAAATGGCACACTGAGTTCTGCAGCAGAATCTGACATTTATAGTCGCAGAACCAGCTAGGTAACAAAGATATAACAAATCCAGTGTATTTCTTGCACACTTTCCTTTTTAGGAAATCCGCTTTAACTTTCCTTGTGTTTAATTTTGCCTGTATTTGGGTTTTCAACAGCTTTCAGCCAATTCAATTTACTTTGAAAACTGGAACTTTTGAGTATTGGTTCATTGCAAAGAGATTTTTAGCTGCATAGAATAAAATTGCTTTGAGTGTTTTCTGCCACATAAACTAGTAAGGGTACCAGAGAAGGCAGACAGTTGATTGATGTTAAATACTTCCCCCAAACCATTTTGAATTAGTCTGAAAGATGATGGCTTGCCTGCCTGTGTATTGCAGCAAGGACTTCAAATCACTTGCCTACAACTACAATAGCTCACATTTTAAGGTAGGAACCTGGTCCACAATCAGTTTAGACTGTACTACACATCTCTTGAGGCCTACGGGAAGCTTGACACACACATGCACATGGGGAGCTGCCTTACACTGAGTCAAATCACTGATCAGCTCTCCAGAGGTTTAGACAAGTATTTCCCAGTCTTACCTGGAGATTGAACCTGGGACCTTGTGCATGCATAATAGATATTCTGCCACTGAGCTAACTGCTGTAGGAATCAATTCTGTTACCAAGTGCAATGTGTATAACTTTTATTTTTTTATTTCATACTTCTATAAAATTAGGCTACCTCTCAAAACTCTGGTACAAAACCCGATGGCAGTAAGACTCCCAATGTGATGATGTCCGCCTTGAGTTACTGTTCACTTTTTCCAGGCAGAACATTCAGAAAGTTTTGCTCTAAATATAGCTTGTGGCTGACCAGAAGTGACTCAGACGCTGCAAACAGCAAGCAGACCCGGCCTGTTTTTAGTATGCCATGCGTGAGTTCCTGTGAGCAGCAGGAGCAGGTGGGCAACCCAACCTGAAGCTGTGATGAAAGGAAGATGGGTCTCCTGCTCTTTCACAGCAGTTGTATCATCTCCATTTTATTAAACTGGCAAAGATGGTAAAACTAGCACACGTTAATTGTGTGTTGATAGACATGAATTAAACCATAGATGTACTTCCCAAGGCAGTGCTGTGCAACGTATTGAGGCCAGCAAGGACCCATTCACAAATCAGGGGCTTGGGCCAGGACTGGGTTCTTCACCCATTTGAGTTTCTCCATGGCATGTACAGATGACCGACGGTGAGCCCATGGCTCTGTGTGCCTTAGTTTTGCCTTTGTGATGGGTGTTGTGCTTGTGAAAAGCATGTGAGCGAGGACGGTGGCCCATCCACTGATTTTTATCTATACTAAATGCAGTGGGCTGAAATCTAGCATGTGTTAAAGTTCTGGGTTATATGTAAAGCAGCTTCTTCTGTGGGTTGTAGGCAAATGTGTTCTGCTCACACAGCAGAACTGCCTTCCCCATACCCCCACCCACCCACATCTGTTCCAGAAAGGATTGGGGGAAATTCCTTAGATTCAGACCCAGGTCACAGACCTGCAGGGTGGTTGTTTGTCCAGTTCAGCTTTTTCAACTGCGATAACTTTGGGTGTCCTCTTCCCCACCCCCACTTCCTTTGCATCCCGTTTGATTTTATTTTGTTGGCATCTGCCGAGCTGTTAGTTTGAAATTATTTGAATTGTACCATTCAGGTCTGTGGGTTCTCTGCACTTCGTCTTGACCCTTGGTAGTTTGTCTGACTCCTTGTGACGGGGTGAGCCAAGGAGGGATGCATGTCATTGAGGCCACCCCACCAGACAACTGCACCACCACCCACCTATCTGGTGTTCATGTCTTGTAAGAGAATAAAGCCAGGTTGGGACTGGCACTGTTGCCATAGAATACAATGTTGTATGCTGCGGTGGGTGGAAAGGTAAAGGCGATGCTGGTTTGTTTTTAAGCTATGTCCTCTATTACATATTTTTTTGGGGGGGATATGGAACTGGGCTTATTTATTTTTACTAGCAAGTCAGTCCTGGTGGGGTAGATGAGTGGATGATGATGATGATAATAATAATAATAATAATAATAATAATAATAATAATAATAATAAATTTATTTATACCCCACCCATCTGGCTGAGCTTCCCCAGCCACTCTGGGCGGCTTCCAAAAAAAAATTAAAATACCGTAATACATCAAACATTAAAAGCTTCCCTAAACAATGCTGACCTACATCTTTCTGCTTTGCATGCAGTATTTAGGCCCTGGGTTCTCTTCCCAGATTTCTGCCAGTTAAGGAGAGTTTGTGTCAGAGGCACAGCTTCCTATCGTTCCAGCAGTTTCCCTAAATGCAGCACTCCCTCCACCTGCATAGAAGTGAATGGAAACTCCTTATTGGGATGCCATTAAGATGGAGACTATTTCTGCTTCCGCCCCTGTTAAGCGCAGCCTTTGAGAAAGAAGTCTCTTGAGATGAGCATCCAGCCATAACTGCTTGGTGTGGTCTTGAAGGCGTGTGATGCAACAACTTCCCTGAAGCTAAGCAGGCAGCCCAAAATCCTCTGTATATCCTCTTGAGTTCCCTGGAGGAAAGGGAGGGTATAAGGATAAATAAAATGCATACTTTTTTTTTTTAAGATAGTTTAATCGCTTTCCCTCGTCTAATCCTTTCACAGGCATATTGGTGTTGCAATTCTACTGCAGTACTTTACAAATGAATAATTTAGCCACTGTTAATGGGCCAAACTCCCCCCCCCCCCAATTCCTTTTAGACTTGACTCCAGAAACATAGGGTGATTTGTAGATACAAGGAGATGTATGCAAAATGTCTTTATGTTGAAATAAAATGCTTGCATAACATTTGGAAGACTTTGAGGGCATTTGTACCTTCTTGTCTCTGCAGATTTCTGAATCCACTGAGCATGATCCTCGGTGCTGCTGTGGTGGTCCTGGTGTTCACAGCATTTGTGTGGGCATCACACAACAAAGACTTCATTCGCAGGTTTAAGAAGCACTATCCAGCTGCCTTCGTGGTCGCTATCATCTTGTTGAGCTACTTCCTGATCTCCTTTTTCGGGGGCGTCATGGTGTTCATGTTCGGAATTACGTTTCCTCTGTTCTGTGAGTGCAAGTCTGCTTATTTTTGAAGCAGCTTTTCCTTTCACTGTTTTGTTTTGTTTTGGACATTAAATGCCAACCTTGGTAGGAATTTTTTTCTCCTTAACAATCATGATCAGAAGCCAATACATATGTTTTATTTGTAGAAATATTTCTGTATAGCTTACTGCCTCAGTCTCAAAGCAACATACAGCCGTTTAAGCAACTTCAATATTAAAATTGCCATACAGCATAAAAATACAGCTGGTAGCCCCAGGCAGTATTATTATTAGTAGTAGTAGTAGTAGATGAAGAAGATGGTGGTGATGATAATAATAATAATAATAATAATAATAATAATAATAATAATAATACCTGCTGGAATGAAGCACCAGCCCAAAAATACATTAAATGTATTTTTAATGGGCACTGGAACATCATTAATATCAATGTTTTCCTAAGCTCAGAGGGGAGGTGGTTCCATAATGAAGGTGCCACCACCAAGAAGACCCTCCCTCTGGTTGCTGCCAACCAAGACAGCCTTTCTCAGCTGATCATAGAGATCACACAGGGCAGTAATATAATAAGTGACATTGGTTTTTATTTGCTATCCAGAGAGTCATTATGGCTGGGCAGTATCGGCAGATAGAATGCGCTCTTGGAGCTGATGGTGATAGAACATGCATCTAATGTAGGTATGAAGCGGACAATATCTGTTGGGTATTAATGTGCTTTTTTGCTCCCCGCCCCCCCCCAGTGATGTTTGTCCATGCTTCCCTGAGGCTTCGGAACATCAAGAACAAAATGGAGAACAAGATGGAAAGCATAGGCTTGAAGAAGACTCCCATGGGCATTGTGCTGGACCTTCTTGAACAGCAAGAAGAAGGCATCACCAAACTGGCTGACTACCTGGCTAAAGCAAAGGAGTAAAAAAAACACGCATGCGGTTTATGGCTCTTTGGGCACTTGGTTGGGCTTGACCAACATCACTTTTCAGTCTGGGTGTGTGACAATACGCAGACTGTGAAGATGAAGTGTGGCAAAATAAACAACCCCAGTTATTCAAGGACATCCTGACCAGCATGGGGAGGTGATAGTAACCCTTCTGTGACATGCTAAGAGATCTGGCACACAAATCCAATTGGTGGGTCATAGCACTATTTTGTGGGGGGAGGGAGGGAGGGGAGTGTGGGAATTGAAGGAATGCCTTCTCTAAAACTATTTATGTTAGTGTTTTTCAAAGTGCACTAAATGCAAGCAGCCCCTTTCACTCGCCTGTCTGTCCAAGGAGATAAATCCAAAATTAGTATGAATGAGGTCTTAAAAGTCTATTTTACAGTGTTTTGCAGTGCATCTTAATGTGCCTCTTGAGTGGTCTGTGTTTCCAAATGGAGAACTCAAATGTAGTCACGTAACATGCACAGCTTGTTAGGACAAATCCTTATCTTTCTCCATTTACAAATGGAGACCTTCGTTCTGCATGAGAATTGCAAGTCTGCATAGATAACATCTAGCAAACAAACATTCCTTCAGTGAACCTATGCAGAATTAAAATATTTGGGGGGCAGGGAGTTGCATAACAATACAAACATGATTTTCTGTGCATGCCACATCCAACATGCTTTTATATAATAGAATTATGTAATTATTTAACTCGGCCAGGCTTGATCTGCTATTAAATAGAAGTATGAGTCCTTTAAGAGTCTTTAGTCAACACTTATAGATATATTTTATAGAACAGATGAACTGGAAAATGGACTCTTAATTTTTGCTGAAAATGTATTGTACTGGAACGAAGGATGGGACTGTCCTGGTTTTATTTCCTATAAGGAGAAAAAAACCAGTTCATGCAACCTTTTACAACATATTTAAAGCACCTTGAATTTTTGCTTGAAAGATGGTTGAAAACTTTATTCTAGTCCAACATTGCATATCACACACCTGTATTTTCTTTCTTCTGTGTATTTATGTGCTGTGATCAGACTTGTTTATTTATGCAGCAGATGTCCACAGAATAATATCTCTCATGTGATTCTTTGGATTGGTGTTAGCATTGTAGTCCTCTACCCACTCTTCCTTTTTAAAATGGAGAGATGTAATGCCTCATTCCATACCTTAATTGTAAAATGATTAGTATTTTGTTGGAAATATGGCTCTATCTATGTATTCTAGGATTTAAGAGAAGTAAACTGGTTTTGATCTGTATGTTGTCTCATTTTAACTGTGCTGAGTGATTCTTTTCAGTGTTTGATTTAGCCAATGGCTCCATCGTTGCCATTTTGATTCAAAAATAGAAGAAATAGTACACAGATTCTACTATAATTTTACTGATGCTTTCTCAGTGCAAATTATTTTAAAGGAAGTGATCACAAGTGCAAAGCAGACACATTCTTGATTCTGTTTTTGACCTGGGCAAGAGTGATGTGTCTGAAATACGTGGTTGAGAGACAAAACTCCCTCTTTTGAATTGGTTCTGTTGCCATTTCATGACCGGTGATGCAACATTTTCTGGGGATCTTGCTCTTGGGTTGCTGTTGCCTATGAACACTGCTGAGATGTGCCTGGCCATGGAATTGTTAACATGCACAGAGTTCCGAAGAAGAATGTCTACTCAAAGAAACAGTGTTTGGATGTGCTTTAATGCATGCACAATTGACCTCTGGTAACAGAGACAGGAATTTACAGGCTAGGCGTTGCGAATCCCTTTGTAAATTAATGCACTTTGTAGACTTCTACCATAGCCTTGTCATGGTTGTATAAAAAGATGAGTTTCCTTCTCAAACCTCTCACTATTTTTCATGTAAAACATTCATTTTTGTTTTGTTTTGAATTGAGAGTCTTTAATTCCTTTGTGCTTTATCAATAAAAGGACTGCCTATTAACCTTGGGGAGATACGATGTATCTCCTGGGGGGCCATAGGATGCTGTGGACCTACCCCTCTGTAGTTCGAGAGAAAGGACGGTCTGTGGGAAACGGGCCTCCCTGATGTGGTGATGGAGGAATGATCCACTGACTGTGCTCAGAGGACAGTAGAGCCTGAAACAGGGGAGGCCTAGGTGTGAAGGCCTGTTGTTCACCTGACATTCACCCAAAAAAGAGCACAATAAAATAGCCTGGGAACTAAGACATTTTCTCCCCCATTAGGCTTAGGAAGGCTGTAGATCATCTCATGGTGAAATGTATGGTATGTGTTATTTTAAAGTTGCATCCATAAGTCACTAAAGGACTGCAGTAATTAGTAGTACCTGGCGCTTTAAGAATTTGCTGACTTACCTGCTCGCTCGCTCTCTTTCTTTCTCTCTCCCCACCCTTTCTTTCCTCCAGAAAACTGTCTTCACTATTTGCTTTTCAGGGTGCAGCGACAAAGAGGTGAGATAGGCAAACATATAAGGAGCTAGTTTATCCTTCTGACCTCCCAGTGAAACCCATGTTGAGCGTGTTCCTCAGCATGAAACTTGAAGTCCCTTTGCCTAAATTTACAAAGAGATACCATGTTTAGAAACTCCTTATGGTGCTGGCTGTATCGGCTGTCAACATTGACCGCAGCTGTGCATAGTTGTTTGCTCTCCACACCCGCTCGCTCCCCCACTGCCATGTACTGCTCTAGCTGATGAGCTGCGCCATTACCTGTGATCCCCACTTAAGTCTGAATTCAGCCAGACTAGTAGTTAGGAAAAAGTCCAGTCCCATTCTTGTCTATCTTCCAGTTATTCATTCTGAGCAAGATAAAACTGATCTGATAGATGTACTGACTGGATCTGAGTATCTCTGAATTAGGGTCTATTACACTATAAAAACTTTGAACATTTAAATGCCATACAAGTGAGCAATAGCTACAAGAGTAGAGAGAGACAATGCTCAACTCCAAATCCCTATCCAAACTTTCATCTATGCAGGAGCTTCTGTATGTTGCAACCCTTGAAGTTTGCTGATTCCATCATCTTTGTTCTGCCCCAGGTATATTTTTACTGAGCAGCCATTGGCTGTGCTGCCACATTATTTTCCTTCCTGCAGTGTTGCTTGATGGCAAAACTGAAAAACTTGGAAGCTGCAGGAGACAATTCTTGGGACAAAAGGGTTGCTTAAAATCTCTAGAAAACAATTTTAAAATTCAAATTGTGTGTATGATCTGTACCTTCAATGGAGCTTACTATGGAGGTATAGGATTGCAACCTAAGTCTACACCACCCAATCTCTCATCACATTGTTTTTCTCTACTTCCCTACCACATGGGCAGCAACCAAGACAACCACAGGTCTGCCTTCTCTGGGTTGTATTCAGCTAAGTCCAACTTGGAGTAGAGCCATCAAAATTAATGAGCCAAAGTTTGCCATGCCCATTAACTTCACTGGGTTTGTGCTAGCATTGAATTCCATCCTCTGAAATTTATGTCCTGACCCTGATCGAAGGCTGTGCTCATTGACAATGGGGCTTGTGAAACTTATTTGTTGATTGATTTTACATAGCCAAGCTGCATTGAGCATTTCAAAGCCTGTGTGCTGTTAGTGAGTTTGATTGTGATTAACAGGGCAATGAGCAGCTTTCAAGATATGTTCATGTACAGAGATGGGGATCCTGTGGCCCTGTGGATGTTGGGTTATAATTCCCATCATCCCTGATGATGGGCCATGGCACCTAGGGATGATGGAAGTCCAACATCTGGAGGGCTGCAGGTTCCTCATTGTTGCCACAGTCAGTGGAAAGTACACCACAAAGGCTGTGAGGATAGGTTGTCTTAGTTGTTATCCTAGGAGGCAGCTGCTGCATTGATCTGTAAGTGGTGTAGCTCCACAACCAAACAGTGATAAAATGTGATCTATCTAAGGCAGCATAAATCTGCTAGGTGGTAGCTTGGTATGTCTCAGTGTAATAGAACAGTTGCCCGGCAGGATTCCGAATTTAAACTGGCATAAGTGTGACATAAATTTAAGTTTGTGCAAGCCTGAAGTTTGCATGTTATATCAGAGTCCACCTTTCACAGAAGCATGTTGTATGTGCCTGTTTTACTCATTTCAGATCTGTATTGCAAGTGTCTCCAGAGCAGGAAGGAGAAATACGTTGGCCTCAACTTATAAGTAGGTTGCCATTAACAAAGTTGTTGTGTGCCTCAGTCTTTAGGTACAGCTGAATGCATGATAGTTACATAAGGGAAGTGTGTTAAGGGGGTGTGCTTGAGTGTCTCTTGTGGGGGGAACAATGACATTACAGCTTTTGCAATGGAAGTGCTGTAGTGGTGAATAAATGAGAGGCATAAACTTGTTTAAAGCTGAAAGGCATAAATAAATGAGAGGCATAAAGCTGGTTGCCACAAGTTAATGAGAAAGTGGATGAATTTACACCATGCACACACCGCAACATATTCATTGCTTCTGGAATCCTGCAGTACTAAAAGCAAAAGATCACAAATGAAATGGACATGTACCTGTTTTTCAAAATATTTCCCCCCCACACACAATATGGGAGAGACTTCATCTTGCATACATTGCAGCACTGTATTTCACTCTTCAAAAATCAAAAGAGCTGGCCAATTAAGTCATTGGCCAGGCCAGCTTTTAGATACTGCTAAATAATTGGCCAAGGGTGGATTATCACCTTTGTCTCTAGCGGCTAATCTCCAATCTTCTGCAAGGACCAGGCCTAGCTTTCTCCTCCAGCTTGTAATGAACTTGCAGTTCTGAGCTGGGCAGTGCTCCAAGCACCTGGAGTCACTCATCTAGCAAAGGACTCTGCTCTGCTCCAGCTCCTCCAGTCCATTAACAAGCTGCCCCAGTGGATATCTGAAACTGCAGTCCCATGGCTGTGCTATACAGAGGGTGGCCTTGACAGTGGGGAAGGAAAGAGACAATCAGGGATGCAGCAAGGACAGCGTGGGGCTGCCAGGGGTGGAAGGAGAGCCACTCTTCTCCAAGAGCCCGAGATGCCATGTTTTTAGACAGTGATGAAGAAGAATAAGTGAAATTGCAGAAAGTGCCCCACTGTAACTTGAAGCTGTCAAGAAAGAATGCAAGCCTGTCAGCACAGCAGTCTAGGAAGTGGTGTCAATGTTCTCCAAACCAGTTTCAGCTGTCTTCCCCGATTTGCCTTTGGGTACAGATGTAGGCCACTCACACTATACCTAAATGGATAGCCCTGATAAGACATGAAGTCTTCACAAAGACAAGCTTTGCTGAGAGCTGAAGGCCAGCTTTTATGGCCACGGGTGGTAGGGTGAGGTATCTGCAAAAGCTAATCCTCCAGAGCCCTCATGTGACATGCTGCTGCTCCTCATTGTCATTTGCTTGCTCACCTGCCCTCTTATGGGCCAGAGTGGATGACTATGCAAATAATAATAATAATAATGATGATGATGTATCATTTATACCCCGCCTATCTGGCTGGGTTTCTCCAGCCACTCTGAGCGGCTTCCAACAGAATATTAAAATACAATAACCTATTAAACTTTAAAAACTTCCCTAAACAGGGCTGCCTTCAGATGTCTTCTAAAAATCTGGTAGTCGTTTTTCTCTTTGACATCTGGTGGGAGGGCGTTCCATAGGGCAGGTGCCACTATTGAGAAGGCCCTCTGCCTGGTTCCCAGTAGCTTTGCTTCTCACAGTGAGGGAACCGCCAGAAGGCCCTCGGTGCTGGACCTCAGTGTCCGGGCAGAATGATGGGGGTGGAGACGCTCCTTCAGGTATACTGGGCCGAGGCCATTTAGGGCTTTAAAGGTCAGCACTAACACTTTGAATTGTGCTCGGAAACGTACTGGGAGCCAGTGTAGGTCTTTCAAGACCGGTGTTATAGGATCTCGGCGGCCGCTCCCAGTTACCAGTCTAGCTGCCGCAGCAATGTAAAGAAGGAGGAGCTGCAGCTTTGGGCAGCCATTGCTACTCCACAGCTTTCAGTCTAGATGGATGTGATAGTAAAAATTGGAAGGGGAACAGCTGGTAGCTGCAAGGAGAGCCCACTGGGGATGTCCTGCCAGCGGTTTCCTAAAACCTTGGGAAATCATTGCTCATTGAGTCTTCACAGCCACCACCTCTATATCTCGGCTTTTGTGGCTGATGTACAGCAACCGGTGCTTTTTTTCTTAAAAAAATGTTTAGTGGTACTCTCACTTTGACTCAAGAAAATCACCGGGAAAGGAAATGAAGCCGCCATCGGAGGTGGTAACAACGAAACTGACCAATCACCATGCTTCATACTCCTACTTCATACATTAAACGCTTGCTTCCATCTAAAACACCGTGACAGGAAATGAGGGCTTGCAATGGAACTGACAATTCACCATGCTATTCAATGGAACGGACGATTCACCGTGCTAGAGAAGAAACTAACATTTTTAATTTGTTTAGTTTCTTCTCCCGTTAGATTCACAAAATGTTTAGGCGTATTTGTACCACCAGAAAAAATAAGTACTGACAGCAACCATCCCTGAAAGTAGATGTTCATTTCTGTTGCAGTATCCTTCATCCAATAAAGATGAAAGTAGCTGTGGTTTGCCAAACACCCAACACACACCTGTGCTGAAGCTGGCAGACAGAGATGCCCCACAAGGATGGGTGAATGTAGGGGAGGAGAAAAACTCACAAAAGGACACCATATGCTTCTGTAAAGTTTAAAAGCAGAAGGCAACATGATTGCGACAGGGATTTCCTGAAGAAATCTATAAAAGTTATAACATAGGGGATAATATCCCTCTGCTCTCCGCCCCTACCCTCTGAAATTAAAGCCCAGCAAGCTGACGGAGACTATAGGGTGGCACTAGCCCATTACAAACACGTACGTGTGAATTATTAACCATTTATACTGTTTCCATTCTATCCTTTTCAATCATCACTTCAACAGGTGGCATGCTTTAAACATTGTTCCCATGTCTTCCATTTGAAGGAAACAGGCCCTGGAACAATATGAAGCAACACTTGCACAGTCTGTGTGTTTTGTTTTGTTCTTTTTCTTCCCTTCTCCAAGTTGTTTCCTTCAGCTGAATGGGGAGTAACTACTCCAGCTCTTTGGGAAGTGGCACCTGTGCAGCAAGAATAAGAAATGTAAATGTGGGGTAGTGGGGGAGGGGGAAGATATATCCTCATCACAATCTTCTTCCAAATGAAACAAAATGGTAACTGGGTTCAATTCCCCATCTACGGTATAAACAAAATAACTCTTCAATATATACCAGACACATTGTAACAATTCAATCCACTACAAGCAATAGATCAGGCATCCCCAACCTTCGGCCCTCCAGATGTTTTGGACTACAATTCCCATCATCCCTGACCACTGGTCCTGTTAGCTAGGGATCATGGGAGTTGTAGGCCAAAACATCTGGAGGGCCGCAGGTTGGGGGTGCCTGCAATAGATGATGTTCTCTTTACAACCAAACCCTAAACGGGTACTTTAGGCAATCCATCCATTTCAACAGAACTTACTTTCCACGTAAATTTATTACCAGGCTCAGCATAAGTTGTTGTCCACCACAAGTACATAGAGAGGGGGGTTTTAATTTTAGAAATGTCCCAGGTTTATAATTGTGCTTTTATTAAAGATTTGTGTTACTATTTTTTTGCAATATGCTTGGTAAAAAGGCATTCTACTGAGCTGCAGGTGTGACAAACAGCTGAACTGACAAGCTTAGGCCATCCAGGTGATGGATGGGATGAGTATGCTGACTGTTGATTGTTCTCTAACGAGCATTGCAAGGTGCTTATGGCTGGAAGACACTAAGTGCCAGGTGTGTGTCTCATCTGTTTATGCACACACACAACATCAGCCTGTTCCTTCCCTTCACTGAGGTGCACAGAGGGTCACAAACTGTATCTGGGATTTCTTCTATAAGGTAATTGCAGGCTGTCCTGACATGGTGTTATATGTTTCTAAACCCATTTCCACTGATTTTCCATTGTGGGAATATATGGATTGTGGGAAGTAGAAGTGCTGGAATAGAAGGTGTGAACTGATCACCACCCCTTTCACCAGCAATAAAAGCCCCTCATTTAACTGTCCTCAAATTGACAAAATGGACATGTCAAGGAATGTTCTCCTATGTTGTTTTATGTGACTGAAGCGTTCTAGAAGTTTTACAGTTTGGAAGGCTACACTTAAACCACTAGACCAATGTGTGTGTGTGTGTGTGTGTGTGTGTGTGTGTATATATATATATATATATATATATATATATATATATATATGAGAAATAATGATGGGATGGGCATTAAATAAAATAAAATGCTCTAGCCCTGTCCAGGCTGTTTGTCTATAACAGCTATTTAGTTCAAGTTAAAACTAAGAATGCTACAACAGATTGAAAACAGAAAGCATTAAAACTGGCTCTGATTTTAGAATGCCATGTTTCTAGACAGGAAGCTAGCCCAGATGTCTTAACGTAATGAAGGGAACCGCCAGGAGGTGTAATGTATATTGCGTGACTTTCAAGCTTGGAAAATTACTTCTGAACTACCGAGGAAGACATAATTAAACGTAACTGCTATGGGTGACCTCAGTGATTAACAGGTGCAGGACATGGGACCTGATCCAAGTGAAAACATCCAAGGCATGCAAAACACCCTAAGGATAGAGATCTAATGTGGGTGAGCTTTTCCAGCTGTGTAATTGAGAGGGGGGATTTGTTGGAAAATGCACCCTGCATCTCCACATCTTGCAATGCTCTTGGTGGCTGACACTGGAGACGCCCCACCCGGGGTCAGAAGGATTTCAGACAAATGCTCCTCCTCTAGCAACATGACTAGAGAAGGAAAAATAAGAAGTAATAAATGGTAAATCTGGGCACTTTTTAGCCACTTCACTGTGTGTGAACACAATATACATCACTCGCATATATTGGTGCCACAGTGTGGAGAATGTAAGATTTCATGCGGAGACCCACTGAATACACTTTATTATTAATATGATGTGATTGCCCTTTTGGGAACAGAATCAGAATAAACCAACTGTAGCAGAAGGGCCAGTGGTTACCACTATTGGGCACCTTCAGGTAGGAGATCACAGCCAACTTTCAGACCCTCTCTAGGACTTGCGCCTCCTCCTCATTATTGCTTTCTGTTCACATGTTCCATTAGTAATGTCAGCAGTGATGGAAGCAAGGTGAAGGAGAAGGAACCCAGCTCCCCTTGAGGGCCAACTCAAGGAGGAGGCTCACAAAGACATTTCATCCCAGCCCCCCGAGGGGGTGGGACCCCAAAGCCAGCACTGGGTAGTTTCCAATACAGTGGTACCTCAGGTTACATATGCTTCAGGTTACAGACGCTTCAGGCTACAGACTCCGCTAACCCAGAAATAGTACTTCAGGTTAAGAACTTTGCTTCAGGATGAGAACAGAAATCGCGCGGCGGCAGCGGGAGGCCCCATTAGCTAAAGCAGTGCTTCAGGTTAAGAACAGTTTCAGGTTAAGAACGGACCTCCAGAATGCTGCAATTATAATGGATCTAAAAATGCTGATAACAACAGCATTGAAAGGCACATGCAGGGTTAATGCCATCCACCTGACAGCTGCAAAGTATGGCTTCACTCAGCGTAGTATGGCCATATTAGCAACATCACCCCCACCCCCACTGACATCTGCATGTTGAGCCTGGGAATGTGTTTTAATTTGTTGGAAGCCGCCCAGAGTGGCTGGGGCGACCCAGTCAGATGGGCGGCATATAAATAATAAGTTGTTGTTGTCATTTGTAGTCTGATTGGCAGCCTCTCTCTTTTAGCTGAAATTGCCAGAGACTGAAACATGGGTTCCTCCATGATGCAAGGGATCCTTCCAAAATTACTTTCGATAGCTACTATTAAAATTCTCTCTCTTCTGAAAACAGTAAATGTTCCACCCATAAACATGCATCTTAGTTTGGATTTTTTTTAAAAAATGTGGGTTTTTAAAACAATACAAAATACAAAGATTCCATCATTAGTATTTACATAATATTAATGTGAGTGCACAAATGACGTTTGCATGCTTTGGATCCTAAGGTAAGAAGTCAGGAACAGAAGAGAGGTCTGCCCAGTTGCAGGCCATTCCCCTTTCCCCCCATCTCACATGGCTCAGGAGCCCTTTCCTCCAGCCTTCATGAGATATTTGCGGCGGAAATAAGGGGACAGAAAACTTTCCTTCCACAGCCATCACCAGTGGTGGTGGGGGAGGTCACCTCAATGGGGAGACACCACAGGGTTTTCCCCTTTGGTGTCTCTCCTTCTGGGGAGAAACCTCCTTCTCCTTGCTTATTAGGGTGCAAGGACTGCACCCCCATAAGAATGGCTGATGGATGGTAAAAAGACTGTGAGTGAGAGGCAGTACGTAAAGTGAAGATCTCTCAGAGTGAGAGACCGGATAAGAAAAGGGAAGTTAACCAGTGAAAGGTGGGAAGCTTTGTAATTTTCTCTGGTGAATGGGGAATTAAGAGTTACGTTTGTTCAGAGAGATATTTGCATTTCTTACACATTTTCTGAAGGTTTAGATATCCTCAGGGCTGGTGCTATTATTAGGCTGCCTAGGGTACAGACCTCAGAGGGGCACAGTACTGACCTTTCAGGGACAGTTTTACACAGATTAATTTTGTTACATCTTATAAATTTCTGATAGTATTTTACTTCTATATTTTGAAGAATTTCATCATTTTTGAGGTAATTCATACATTAGAACTTTTAAAAAAAGTATATATGAAATAGACTGCAGAGTTGATTGGAGGTTATGTTACATAAAAAGTGAAAATACACTTCATTTTAAATCTTAAAAGTCACATCTTAAACTTGGCAACTTTATCAACTGAACATGCCCAGGCATCAGATACACTTCACCTGAAGGAATAGGTGACAAAATTTGTAAAGGAAAAGGCACACAAAGTAATATTTTGATGTGCCTGAAATAGAGACGTTTCAGAGGCTTTAAGTTTAATATCACAGGTTTGTTCAAAATTATTTGTGTGCTAAAACATTTTCTTTTGTACTTGAGAAAGACAATAAAAGATTGTTGTATTACTTATTCCTGCAATTTACAAATTTAGCAGTTTCAAGTTTTGTGTATTTCATTTTTTCTACAAGACATCTGGGGTGTATGTGTGCAAGTACGGTACTTAGTCATGCTTAGGGTGCAAAATAGCGTGACTCTGGCACTGGATATCCTGCTGCTGATTTCCCCCTCCCTTATTTTTTTAGGAGGCTGTTGTTATTAGATGTGCATTATGTTTATAGTTGCGTCTGAGATAAGCAGGTTATATGAGCTACTGGATTGTACAGGGTTTATAAGAGTGTGTATAATTTGGCACTGTGATTATATCATATTTATTACTATGTATTGCTTATTATTCTGAACTGTTTCTACATAACCATTCTAATGTTTTGTATTGTCTGGCTATTATGGGATATATTGACATACATTGTTTATTATGTTCTATGTTGTAAACTGCCCTGTGGTTTATTTTGCTTTTTGTTTTCGTTTTTGCAAAATGTGGTACAGTATATAAATGTTAAAAGTAAATAATAATAAATAACTGCAAATGTTAGCTATATATACAAATAGCTATATATACAAATTGCCAGTACATGACACCCAATTTAAATTAGGATAAGAGTAGGAGATAGGGGGACTACGATGCTATGGTTCCATATGCAGATCATTCCCTGCCTGCAATCTGCATATGGAAAAGGTCCCCATTAAAGTGAATAAAAAGTTTTCCTCCAAGGCAAATTGTGGCTCTAGATTGGGACTACAGTGGAGGTAAAGGATTTGTTCCTTACCCTCTCCCTTGGTAGGGTGATGATCTGGATCAAGGGTGGTGGGTTGGGATACGCTGACACTTTGTCTAAATTGAAAACCCTCGCATTTAAAGCAGGTACCCCCAAACTCAGCCCTCCAGGTGTTTTGGGACTACAACTCCCATCATCCCTGACCACCGGTCCTGTTAGCTAGGGATGATGGGAGTTGTAGTCCCAAAACATATGGCGGGCCGAGTTTGGGGGTGCCTGATTTAAAGGCGCAGAAACATATCTTTTGCAACGTGCAATTTCACCCTTAGGATCCAGGCCATTGTCTCCACAACACATGGCCGTTGTCATCCCCAAATGACTCGATTTTGAATGAAAGATCTTAAAATGGGTTAACTGATATTGCAGTATTTTCCTACTTCCTTTTTTAAACCCCATTGCACTCACCGGTTTCAGATAAGCTACATTGCTCTGGCGAATATCATTAAGTAGCTGATCTCTTGGAGTGACTTCCACCAGAGGAGGTGGCCGTCTTCTTGGAATAGGCTTGAGTGTCTTGATCACATCTTTGAGGTTGGTTTTTTCAGCAGGCTCCACATATTCTTTTATGGTGGGTTTCCGCTGGGTTCTCTTGAGTTTCACTATTTTGAAGTCGCCGCTGCTTACCTTTTCAGGTTCTGGTTTTCTTGCAGGTTCGTTTTTCCTGCCCGCGGATGGAGCTTTGGGGACTGATGGCATTGGAGGTTGCATCAAAGGAGGCATCACTGAAGCAGGCACTGGTCCCCCTAGCAATTCCCACATGCCAGGAGGCAACCCGAGTCCGTTCTCTAACATGGCTATTAGCTCTTTCTGCTGCTTTCGTTGCTGCTGCTTTTGCTCCTCTATCCTTTTCTGCCTCTGTTTATCGAGGTTTCTGCTGAGCAGATTGGTGACCACCATTCTGGGACCTGGAAGTTCAAAGTGATACCCTATCTTGAGCAGCGTAGGGTTGGCTTTCAGTAACCTGGCAATCTCTGTTTCTGCTTGATGGCCCAACATGCTTCTCTGGTTGTGAAAGCGTAGCTCAGTCAGCTTCTCATTGTACTGCAGACACCTCATAATTGCAACAATTCCTTTACCCGAGATGAAATTTGAATCAATATTCAGTGTAGTGATGCTCCTGTTTTCACGCAGCATGTTGGCCAAGGCAAAAGCCACATTATCATCTGCCCCCACATTGGCTAAACTGAACGTTTTGATGTGCTTATTCTTTTTCATAGCATTGACAAAGTCCACCAGCATTTCCTTGGGGATGTTCTCAATGTTGTTCAAGTTGAGTTCTGTCATGCTTGGGTCATTCTTCTGGACCTTTCTCAGGCTCTCATCTAAATTGGTTTGATTTCCTGAAGGCCTGGCACTTAACTTAATAAAATTAGTATCTACAGCTAATTTTTTGGGAATATTTAATTTTGATGCTTTCTTTTCATTATTGTCTTGTTTTTCATCTGATCCCTCTGTTTCATATTCATTTCTGCTGTCCTCTTCACCATATGGTTTCTTTGTTCCCAGTTCTTCCTTATCTTTCTCTTTGTCCTCCTCCTCCTGTTCTTCCTCTCCTTCCTCCTCCTCCTCCTCTTCATCCTCCTCCTCCTCCTCTTCTTCCTCCTCTTCCTCGTCTTCTTCCTCCTCTTCCTCCTCTTCACCTTCCTCTTCCTCTTCTTCATTCTCTTTATAGTCTCTTACATCTCCATTTGTTTTCCCTGCATTATTTTTCACCATCTGCTTCTCATTACTAATATCTGCAGAATTTTCTTCGGACTTCTCCACAGTGTGTCTCTGCAGAAAACAGAATGCTAAGAGCTGAAATAATTTAAAATGGTTTTGCCACATCTACTAAATAAAACCAACAAAGTTGATGTGACATTTGAATTTGTTTCCCCACTGTGCAGATGAGTTACTTTAAAAGAAAATACACAGTTCTAAATTCCAGTATGTACTATGCTGGAATTTATTCTTTACTTTTCACAGTCCAAATGCTCTGATGTCAACATTATTTGAGTTTGTCTGCTACGTTGTTGTTGTTGTTGTTTAGTCGTTTACTCGTGTCCGACTCTTCGTGACCCCCTGGACCAGAGCACGCCAGGCCCTCCTGTCTTCCACTACCTCCCGCAGTTTGGTCAGTAATGTCTGCTACATTACTATTATACAATAACCTTTCATATGTCAAAATCTGGAAATAACTACTTCATTATTTTATAATGGGTTTCAAAATAATATACATTATTGGACTCATTCTGCAGTCAGGCTTGTTGTTCCATTTCTCCACAGATCCCTCTGGATGTCAAATGTATTGGTCTTCTGGCTAAAACATCCATTTCCCTCCACTGATTGCCCTGTTTTCCTATCCACAAAATAACTATTGTTTTAGAATTATTGTAATCATAGCATTTCTTTCTCCATCACCACATACAGGTGGACATTAAACAAGCCCCACAGGACATGGCAAAAGAACATACATGTGGGGTTTTCAGTAGCGTCTGAGTAGCGTTTCCACCCCCCGTTCAGCCCAGACACTGAGGTCCAGTTCCGAGGGCCTTACGGCAGTTCCCTCATTGCAAGAAGTGAGGTTACAAGGAACCAGGCAGAGGGCCTTCTCGGTAGTGGCACCTGCCCTGTGGAATGCCCTCCCATCATATGTCAGGGAGAGAAGTAACTATGCAAGCTATAGAAGACATCTGAAGGCAGCCCTGTATAGGGAAGTTTTTAATGTTTAATTATGTTTTTGTATATGCTGGAAGCTGCTCAGAGTGGCTGAAGCAGCCCAGTCAAATGGGTGGGGTACAAATACTAAAATTTATCTTGTTTTAAATTTATCGTGTATTTAATATTCTATTGGGAGCCACCCAGAATGGCTGTGGAAACCCAGCCAGATGGGGGTATAAATAATAAATTATTATATTATAAATTAGTAGTAGTAGTAGTGACTGGCAGGGCAGAATGAGGTAGGGAAGCACTGCTCACCTGGCTTTGCAATATGGAAGTGTGAGAGGGGCAGGGAAGTAGGGAGGTTGGTGTGGTGTGGGGGCAGCAGCAGGAGGGTTGAATTGGGTCTGCAGCCGTGCCCACACTGCATCACACTTCCTGCCATCTCTCCCCTCTCTTTTTCAGTTACCAACAGTGACCTTTGCATTGGGAAGCCAGGTAAGCAACCCACCCTGCTCATGTTCTGTCCTGCCATTGGCTACTTACTGGGGGGTTATGTTTACTATTTTTAAAATGTTGAGAGCAATCATAGTACAGTGGTACCTCGCAAGACGAATGCCTCGCAAGACGAAAGAGTTTTCCGTTTTTTGAGTCATTCCGCAAGACGAATTTCCCTATGGGCTTGCTTCGCAAGACGAAACGTCTTGCGAGTTCTTGCAAGTTTGTTTCCTTTTTCTTAAAGCTGCTAAGCCGCTAAGCCGCTAATAGCCGTGCTTCGCAAGACGAAAAAACCACAAGACGAAGAGACTCACGGAACGGATTAATTTCGTCTTGCGAGGCACCACTGTACACATTATTTGGTCCGAAAGACAATAAAGCTGAGATATGCTCAATGTTTAGATTTCCACTCCATATTTTTCTGGTAATTCTAAGATATCAGAATCCATATAATTTCCAACTCGGTGCCCCCTTTTCCCCTGGACCTGCTTAGCTTAGGCAGTTGTTAAAGATCCTGGTAAAGGTAAAGGGACCCCTGACCATTAGATCCAGTCGTGGCCGACTCTGGGGTTGCGGCGCTCATCTCGCTTTATTGGCCGCGGGAGCCGGTGTACAGCTTCCGGGTCATGTGGCCAGCATGCCTAAGCCGCTTCTGGCGAACCAGCAGCACATAGAAAT
This sequence comes from Podarcis filfolensis, assembly GCF_964270895.1. Classification (NCBI taxonomy): domain Eukaryota; kingdom Metazoa; phylum Chordata; class Lepidosauria; order Squamata; family Lacertidae; genus Podarcis; species Podarcis filfolensis. The sequence continues at coordinate 27,886,473 of NC_139605.1, forward strand.
GCCATGTACCTTCCCGCTGGAGCGGTACCTATTTATCTACTTGCACTTTGACGTGCTTCCGAACTGCTAGGTTGGCAGGAGCAGGGACCGAGCAACAGGAGCTCACCCCGTCGTGGGGATTCGAACTGCTGACCTTCTGATCGGCAAGTCCTAGGCTCTGTGGTTTAACCCACAGCGGTAGTTTAGTTTAATTTCCAGTCATCCTAAAGCAATTTACAATGCCTGCTAGAGTAAATTTGCCTGGCACTAGAAAGATGACAACGTCAGCACCAAGCAAGCTTGGTTGGGGAGAGCACTCAACAACTGGGGCGCTACCACAGGAAAGGCCTGTTCTCTCATTGTCATCCTCCAAGCATCTCTCTTGTGGGCCTCACACTATATACCAGATTATACTAAAATCTTTTTTAGTATAAATCTTTTTAATTACCATGCTTTGCCATTATCAATTCATCTGGCTTTTCCTGAATAATTTTAAAGCAATACTAAGCACAATACAGTCTTTCTGCTAGTCCTGGTGTAATTGCAGCAGTAGCTGTAAGAGTCAGTCAGTAAAATATTTAAGCAATATCTCAGTTTTAGCCAGGCAGGGTTATGGAACCCTAATTTCAATTCTCGCTCTTTTTCTTTGTTGTCTCATATCCTGTTAGATCTACTGTTTCTAATGGAGCAGGAGCAATAAAGGGTGAGACAGGTCTCCTACCCCACTCCTCTGTCTGTGCCTTTTGTTCTATTTCTCTGTTCTCTGCTCTCCTCTGTTGACTAAGTCACTTCTCTCTCTTCCACTATTTTCCTTAAACCACTACATATTCATTTTGCCCAAACCTCTGCTGACACCTGACCATTTCTAACTGATTTACGCTGCTCACTTGTCAGTGCCTGGTGTCTGACTTCATCTTCATCCTGTCCAGGTTACACTCGTGAGCACTTCTATGCAGGAATAGTCTTGTGAAAAGTCAGTACAAAACCTTCTCCTAAGGCAAGGCATTTCTAAATCTTGTAATAGAAAAGCAAAACAAAACCAAGCACACAATTGTTCCTGGCTTATTACATGCGATCCTGAGGACATTCCCCTCAGTGTTTCCCAAGCAAGGAAACATGTTTCCTCAGCTCTAGGACTGAAATTCTGAGTTATTGTGAAAACATGATTCCCACTCCCTGCTCCTGCAATTCTTGCATTTGTATGGTTTCCTCCCCTCACTTTTATTGTTTCTCTTTTCCTAAACCGCTTTGAGGTTTTGGGGTTGGTTTTTTTGCAGTCAAGCAGTGTATAAATTTTACGAAATACGTAAAATAAAATAGTGGTGTTTTGTTTGTTTTTTAAAAAAAGCTTAAAAGCCCCATATCTTTGCCTCTTTAGTATCTGAGAAGAATATGAGCCTGCTACTCCGTTTCTGCTTCCCTCATAGCTTGAATTGCTTTTGCTTACACAGATAAATATTTAAATTGCTGCTTTTAATTAGTGTGTTCTCTGTACTCCGATATTTCATTTTTGCATCTTTTGTTGTGAGCTGCGTTTAATTATAAGAGAAGCAGGACACAAATAGCTTTAATCCATCAATCAATTCTTCCAAGGCTGAATATTATCTATTTGAACCGTTTGACTTTTGTTGCATTCAAGAAGGAATCTCCCCTCTCCCATGGAAGTCAGGGAGCATCTTCCAGCCAAAAGACCTCACCATTTCATCTCTGGGAGGCTGTGTGTATTCATCAGTTTCCAGCACCTGTCTAAGGTTCCTGCACAGCATACCTGCATCACACAGAAGTAAGGAAAGCAAAGGCACAGCAGAATGTCTTGCTCTTCCTGTGTAAGAACTCCATTTTTATTCTCAGACTTCACACCTGATCATGTGAGCTTCTGCACTGATCCAGTAATTCATTGGGCTTAGGTCATATGACAATAATGAAAACTGATTCAAAAACCACATACCAGCTAAAATAGTTAGGAAGCACCTTCCTTTATACAAGCTCGCTTTCCCTTTAAGATCCCAGGCAGCAGCATAGTCCAAGGGCTGTCTCTGAGACAGGTACATTTGGCTAGGATGTGGAAAACGACCTTTTAGGTGGGAGCTCTTCGCTATGGAACTTCCTTCCCAAGAAGGTCTACTCTGTCTGCATTCATAAAAGCCAGCAAAATGTCCCCCCCCCCAAAGCCTTGTAGCACGATTCAATTAATCTAATTATTATTTAGATGTTGCTATTCGGTGTGTTGTAGCTCCCACGTCACCACGAGAAGCATGCAGAATAGTTGCATTTCCTGTTTCTTACCTCCGATGGCAAGAGAGTGACAGGCACTCGTTCATCCTCATGCATCCGCCTTGACGTCTTCTGCCAATACAGGTAGTCAACAAGAGATCTGTGATCAAAGTTTCCCGTCGGTGGCTTTTCAGTCTGGTCTCTCTGTATCATTCCAACTGGCACCTCAGGGTCTGGAGCCATGACTTCCATTTCACATTGTAGCTCCTTCAGTTCTTCGGGGGAGAGGTTTGCTAGGATTTCATCTTCATCGATCTCTTCAGAACAGATTTCTTCTTGGTCAGAGTTTTGGCTGAACTCAGACATGTTCTTTGTTGATATATATATAAAGACCCAGAAACGCCTAAAGGAAATTTAAGAAAGACAATAACCAGAGCTGGTTATATCTTCTTCAATTTTATGAAACCCTCAATGCCCCTAAGGTTTGTGGGAAAGATTTTTTTTTTTTGCCCGAAATTGCAGTACAACTCAATCTTAGGAGATGCTTGTGTAAGAGTGAGCAAGGGCTGGAGCATATGGTCGGTCTATATTAAGCAGCGCTTGGCTGGGGGAGGAGAATTTATGGAAGTGCTGCCATGTTCTGTTTTCAGCAGCTTGTGTCAGCTGTGTAAGCCCCTTCTGACATTTCAGTACAGCTGTTGTGTAGCGCTGCAGCTTCTCCGTGGTAATTTTCTGGAGGATTCCCCCAAGGATATGAGATTTATTGGCTCATGATATATACAAAATATTTAAATATAGGGAAATGAATGCTACTCAGGGTGGCCTGCGCATGACCCTCTATACCTCTTATGTCCACTCCAAGCTTAGCTAATGCTCAGGCTTTGTGCTGGTCACCAATTATTTTCATCCTCGGCACGTATCAGTCTTCAGAAAATGATTGATTTACGATGGCCAGTTTAAATGGCAGTGGCAAAGATCGCTGTATTTATTGTCCCTAGCACTAAGGAATGCCCTTTGGGCACGTGCTCTGTGGAGTCACTGACATTTTGTTTTAACAAATCAAAGGAGCTGGACAACAGAAGCATCATCTGACAATAAGCAAAACAGCTGTTATTTTAAGACAAACATTTCAGTGGAGAAAGAAACGGGGGAAAGTGCTATTTGTAGACTCCCATGACCCGCAAATAAGACCTACCCTATAGCACAGTTCCTATTTGCTAATTATAAACATTTTGTATGATAGCACTTCAACAAATGATGGTTTTTGCCTCTGCAGCCATTGCTATTGCAAGAAAATGTATGGCACCTTGTCCAGCATCACCATGAAGGCGGGGGCTTTTTCTAACTTACGTAAACCTTGAGCCAGGTGCGAACACCTCTGAGGTGCCTCCTTAAGCAGAGCCCTAGCCCAGAACAAGGACACCTGCAGCAATAAAGATGCAGTAGCAGATGCCTAATGCCTAGGGCCTTGGTCTCACAAAGCCTTTGGAGAACCATTCTTTGATCGTCGGCATTATTGGGGAGATCATCATCACCCTTGACTGCATTAATCCCAGAGGCAAATTAAGAAACTGGGGATTCCACTAAGGGGCCTTCAGCTTGTCCATAAAGCAATTGGGCAAAGTGTGAAATCTCTGAGGGGCAAGACCAAGAAACCCTCTGGTATTGCCCATTCAGCTGAGAGAGAAGGGAACCACATTGGGCTTGATGTCTGGAGCAGCCGTCACTGTGGAGACCTCTCTCCTAGTTATCATCCTGCCCAGAAACAGTCTTAGGGAGAGAAATCTCCAAAGTCCAGCATGCCTTCTTACTTAACGGGGAGAAATCCTTCTGGGAGCACAGGCAGGAGCAGAGGCAAGGCTTGGTTGGCTCCTCCTCAATTACAGGCAGGGGAGGGGAAGCAAATTCATTCACGCAAGTTGCTGCCACCTCCACCAGGGCAAAAACTACCAGATTAACCATAACTTTTGCCACCTGAGCCAGAGAATTCTGCTCCTTGCCCCACTTAGGTACCAAATTTTTTGATTTCAAGTGTTGGCAACTCTTGCTCTAAGCATTGCAGTAGTGAGTACTATGATTATTTTGGTTGCACCAATATAAACAGGCCAAACTAATTAAGTGGATGTAATTAACATTATAAAAATAAAAAGAGCAGCAATGAGGGCCCTAAAACAGAACCAGGCTCATCAGGGACAGTGAGGTGGTATAACCCTCCCCCTCCCCTGCTGGCCCTGTTGAACCCTACCCCCAAGCTGCCATTTGTATCCTAATGCAGCCTCCATTGGCACCAGTGATGCTACATGTAGGCTGTTAATTAAAAGGAAGGTGTCACATGACACTTACTCTTCCCAGCCAATCAAGACTTGAACAAAAGAGTGCAGGTGCGCCCATGGCAGACCATGCAAGACTTTAGTTTCAAGTCTTACTATTAGACTGAAAACTAAGCTCTAGCAGGATATTTTAAAAGATAATTCTGCTGGAATCAGAGTCTCATTGAGGCTTGCTTTCCAAACCAATAATTTCTTGAGTTATGTAAATACAGAATGAAACAAACTGACACAGAAAACTATAACTACACAGTTACAAGCAAGATGGGCCTTATTTATTAGTTTCATAATTGTAGTATTAAGGAAATGACATTGCATGGGAATGTGCATATCAGAGTTCTAATCATGGCTGGTGGGTGTTTTTTGTTTGTTTGTTTCCCAAATAAAGTTGCTTTTGGAGGGGTAATTCAGAATCGTAGAGAGTGGCATACAGTCTTTCTCCAGCCACCCCTTCTGCACGCCAAATTGCCACATCAGCTGCTTTTCCCTACAGGGTTCCAAACACGTGACTTCACAAATTCCTGTTTAGAGTAGAGGCATGTCAGGCAGAGAAAAGGTTAAGCATCTCTTCCTCCCACACCTCTTCTTCTCATTGCTCCCCATCTTTTCCTGGAGTAAGGGTTTCCTGTTGGGTTTCAGCTCTAAGAGCTTGCACAGAAAATGCAGTTAATTCCCCCGAGTTATTTACAACAATTCCTCTCAAAACGTATTGTATACGCGCACCTTTGTACTGCTGCGACGCAGTTTTCTTCCTAGTCGGTGCTAAAGACCTTGACCTTTAGGCTGAATCAAAGGCTGCTTCAGTGACATAGATCTGAACTAAAAAAGATGGGCAGGTTTTCCTTCTGGGAGAACCAAGCAACTAAGCTGGTCCAGATGGTTGCTAGGGCAGTTCCTGTTTGTTGTGGGGAGAAGAATGTAAAACTGGAATGTGGACAAGAGGTCAGACATTACACATCCAATGACAACTATCGGTACCCTTCAGATATGCAAATAAAATACAGAAGAGGAAAAGTGGTTGGTTGCGCTCATGGGTAGTCGCTGAAGTACAGAAGATTTTGCTTATTGCAGGTAACTATTACAATTTGCTATTTGTTGGAATTAACTCTGCCAGTACGGAGTACACATATTGACAGAGACAGTTATAACCCAGCGATAGTTTAGCAGATATGGACAAGGTTGGCTCTAATAGTAGGCAGCTGGTTTGGGGTGTCATGAAAGAGCAGCACATTGTAATGTATACAATTAATATTTGTTGTATTTTTACTGCCAGGGAGTGGAATTTGTGGGATTTTCTGCTTCAGGTGCCAAAATAACTTGGCCAGCCTTGGGTACTTGGGGAAAGGCAGGTGTGGTTTGCTGCTCAGCCACAAGACAAGGAAATGTATTGGAGTGGCCACTTATGGATTGGCAAAAAAGAGAAAATAAACCACCCAAGAAGTGGATGGAAGAGTAATTTCTTAAAAGGTGCACATGCTATTTTGGAAACAATTGCTTAATTTAAATAGAAATAAAATCTCACCACAATGGGGAAGATTATGGCCAGGTGATTTGTGTGTGCTTGATCAGTCTGATGTCCAGGTGTGCTGCCCCTTTGCTCTTCAATTCTGTGATTGTGTAAATGGGTAGACTGTCAATAGCTGGTGTTAAATTGTGGGTGTATTCTGCAGTGTATTATTGACACAATAATAGTGCATTAGTGGTAGTTTCATTCTGGTTGTTTGTTCTGTGATGCCTCCCCAATGCTTCCACATTATTGCCGTCCAAAGGGGCTATAGGGCAACAAACGCAGGACAAGAAAGTTAACCAGAATGTTGTGGTAGAAAAAAAATACAGGATTTCAACAGGTAGTTATGGGTTCTGCACTGACTGGAAGTAAAGCAGTGTGACCACACCAAAGCTTCCACAGGTACAAACAGTATTGAAAGGAAAAATGTGTGCAACCACCCTAATAGTATGATAATGATTACACACTAAAAGAGAGGTCTGGAGGCAAAGGTGCTATCAATATTTCTGGCACTTTACAAAATTACATAAGCTTACTGTTTGGTGTTTTTTTTTTTTTTAAAAAAAACACACAAATAAACAACCAAACGGTATATAGTTGACTAAGAGCCCCAGTACCTCTTTATTTAGAAACTTATCACTGTGAATTGATGAAAGAGGTTGGGACTAGAAGTGGACTTAACACACTTTTCACTGCAAAGGATTTAAGGGGTCAGTTTGTGTTTTGCTTAGGAAAGTTTGTTCTTACTTGGGTGATCTAAGAACTACTTTAAATAGCATCACCATTAGTTAAGTGAAAGAGATGGCTCGCTTATTTTTAAAAAGGAATAGGTTCTGTTTATTGCCAACAATTCATTGCTGGTTAATATTTGTTCCCAATCACTGTGCTCTTTGAAAACCAGGTTTGAAAACCAATTACCAAAAGCTAGGTTTGCCCACCCCATTCAGGAGCCTGCAACTCAACAAATAGGATGAATGCACTAGATTTATTGTATGTCTATTACATAGCTATCAACTTTTCCCTTTTCTTGCGAGGAATCCTATTAGGAATAAGGGAATTTCCCTTAAAAAAGGGAAACGTTGACAGCTATGGTCTATTATAAACATGCATTATAGGTATACACTATGCCAGGAATAGTTAATACAGTGCCCTCAATATGCTGTTGGACTAAATTTCCTTAATCTATTTGCCATGCTGACTGGGGCAAAGATAAGCAGACATGGGAGAAGTTAAAACAAGCTAACTACGTAAGTAGAGGATGTATGGCCTTCTGTCATGGATGATCTATCTGAGATTCCTGCATTGCAGGGGGTTTGACTAGATGACCCATGGGGTCCCTTTCAACTCCACAATTCAATTATTCTGTAACTAATCTATTGCTACTTTTTCCAGTATCCCATGAAGGCTATATGTTAGGGCATAATCCAAGCAAAACTGTACAAGACTAGGGACCACAGAATTCAATGGAAGAATTCAGCATGTACTTGCTTTCTCTCATTACAAACAAGTTTTTATTTGGATGTGCTGAATTTAGAGCGGATTTCTCTTTTGCAAATTAGACTAATTATTGGGTTGTGCCATTGTTTGCCACTTGACCTTGCTGTCTACCCCCACTTTTCTACATAAGTCACCCACCTGCTCTACAGTGGTACCTCGGGTTACATACGCTTCAGGATACATACGCTTCAGGTTACAGACTCCGCTAACCCAGAAATAATGCTTCAGGTTAAGAACTTTGCTTCAGGATGAGAACAGAAATCGTGCTCCGGCGTCGTGGCAGCAGCAGGAGGCCCCATTAGCTAAAGTGGTGCTTCAGGTTAAGAACAGTTTCAGGTTAAGTACGGACCTCCAGAACAAATTAAGTACTTAACCTGAGGTACCACTGTACTTTTCTAAGGTGTTTTGAGAGTGAAAGAAAAGGGTGAAGTGAGATTTAAAAATACTGTTTGGAAATACTCGATCCGAATCAACTAAATTAACATATTTGTCTTCCGCTCTGGATTAGCTGTTTCGTATAATCTGCTGTTGCTTGATTACACCAGAGGTTTTCAACCTTTTTGAGTCCCAGAGATTCTTTCTGCCGCACCCTTGTGGCGCTCAGGAGCCTAGTTATGTCACCCCTTGCCTGCAGAGCTGGCAGCCTCTCACGTTTTTCCGAACTCCCTCCCTTGTGGAGTGGTCCCTCAGTCTCCTCTCCTCTCCCATCTCCTTGGGAATCCTCTGGGCAGTCGCTGCTGCCACCCCTGGTCTCTGAGCTGCTGCCCCCTGCCCCAAAGAGAAGTGCCTTCTCTGACTGCCCCACAGGGGCCTGGGAAGCACCCCCTGGCCAGCCCCAGAGGCACCATTTGCCTGGGGAGCTTGTAGCCAGGACTGCTGCAGTAAACAGCCATACAAGCCTTTGGGAGGCAGAGATGTGAGAGGCATCAGAGGAGACTGAGGGACTGAGGGAAGGAAAGAGGGACAGAGACCAGGGTTGCCCACAGCACCCCTGACCATCATTCAAGGCACTCCAGGGAGCCACGGCACACTGGTTGAAAACCACTGGATTACATTTATAATTTGTTTCATCCCATCCCAAGAGCTCATTTTCTATAAAGGTATAATTATTATTCTACCTATTCCTAGCCATCAAAGGCTAGATTTCAGTCATGTAACATGTAACAAGTATATTCCAGTGTGCCCACCTTTCTATGGTGCCTAGAAAGGGCCTCAATAAATAACCCCTCAAAAATTCACAATGGATGTTCTTACTGTTAGGTTTCTGTGTGCAGTGGCTCAGTGAACATGCACCCTTAAATATCCCCACATTTCATTGGCTACCAGGATTGGACACTCCCCCCCCCATTCTAAACAGAGGGGAGGTGCAAAAAGCTGCTCACTGTGAGCAAAGGGTGGCTGGTCTAGGTGTAGTTTAATGCTGGTGGGGAGTGATGCACAGATTTCTCTTTTTCTGCTTTTTAAGATGTACTGCCAGCCATTTTAGGTTACGCCACACACCCATAGCAGCCATTTTGTGACTGGCACCCATGGGTCTTTCAAAATTCCAAATGTGCCCATTGGCTGCAAAAAGTTAGCAAGCCCTGTGAGTCTAGGCACATTCTGAAACTGCTAAGTCCCAACCCTGATGAGCAGAAATAGGCCCTAAATAAAGGGGCTATTTATTTGATATAGTCAAAATGTGACTAATTGCTCAACCTAGAATTTTGCTTTTTGGTGCTTATGCCCAGGACATATCATTATTATACAGTGGTACCTCTGGTTACGAACTTAATTTGTTCCGGAGGTCCGTTCTTAACCTGAAACTGTTCTTAACCTGAGGTACCACTTTAGCTAATGGGGCCTCCCGCTGCTGCCACGCCGCCGCACGATTTCTGTTCTTATCCTGAGGTAAAGTTCTTAACCCAAGGTACTACTTCCGGGCTAGCAGTCTGTCACCCGAAGTGTTTGTAACACAAGGTACCACTGTATTTTATGCCTGTGTAAGCACAACATCAGCCTCTCTTATCCTGTTCTAAACACCAGGATAGTCATCCATAACGCAGCCCATAAATGGCTTCCTGATGTTATCGAATAAATCAACTGTGGTCTCTTGCTGGCATCTTATTCTCTCAAACCATGCCATTTGGGTCACTGAAGCGATCCATTCACCACTTGCAAATCTCCTGCTGATTTCTTGTCTGTAAATAAAGTACTTAGCTGTCCTCTTATATTTCCCTGATCTGCAACCGTTCCATCTTGAGGCCACGAGCTTGTGTGATCTGCTAAGTTAAGGTCAAGCCTCTTGTTAGGGCCTCTGCAGAGGAATTATCGAGGGAACACGAGATATTGTTGGCTCATAAGGAACAGCAATTTTGATTTGCCATTTCTATGTATTCTGCCTTATCTCTGGTGGAACTAAGATCATGGAAGAGCTGCCTTCTAAGATAAGGCCTAAACTTGTGCTCACTGGTAGCAAGCTATGTTCTGGAAACTGCCTTGAGACCTCTGGATATATGGCGGTATATTAATATTAATAATAATAATAATAATAATGTGTGTGTGGCTTTGGTTTTTCATAGTATTGCTTGTTTAATATTTCAGGTAAGACTATGAATTATGAGTGGGACAATCATACAGCTGTCACTAGAATTACCAACCTAATTTTAAATGTATTTTGCATTCTTACAGATTGGTGCTGTGTAATACAAAGTGTAATCATACATATATTAATTCACTTAGCCAACCTGATCTTCCTATTTTACTTTCCATTATTTCCCAACATGATCCTCTAACACCAGGCGGAGGATGCTTCTAAACATTCATCCTGATTAGACATTGACTATTCAATGAGCAGTCATTCTGATCTGTTTGCAGGGAGGTTAGCCAATGTTGCGTCAAAACAAGTGCTATCCCACACTGTCTCATGGCATTCCTCATTGCAAAAAGTCCAGCCTTTTGCTGAAGTGGGTTTGTCGCACAGGAGCTGCAAATGAGCTTTAATTGTGCAATATGAGTTTGCTGGTATGAAATTGAATCCTGCCCCCCAAAAGTGACAGACTGGAGGTGCCCTGAGCCATTCAGTTTTCATCCCCAACCTGTACCAAACATGAAAATACAATGAGAAATAGTGTCAAGCTTCAGTAAATGAAATTTAATTCCTCTGTATATGTGTAAATGGCTGTATATGTTAGAACCGTCGCTTTTTTTAACATAAAGAATTGTGAATCTTTTTTTGGTTCTTCCAGCCATCCTGAATCTACCTCGTCCATCCTATCCAATCGAATCCAAAAAAAACCCTTGAATAATTTAAAAAAGAACATTTGGCCAATCTTTTTGACAGATTTGTCTCTAAGGGTGCATGATATGTCAGGGTGTGTTTTTTGTTTTGTTTCATTTTTCCAGTCTTACATTTGGTTCTCCACATTTCCACATGAGTGTGAGATTACTATTTTTTTAGTTCTCATGAAAATTCATCAGATTTTCGTGTCAATTTCTTCTTTAATATACAGTGGTACCTCTGGATGCGAACGGGATCTGTTCCGGAGCCCCGTTAACATCCTGAGTAGAAGGCAATCTGCATCTGCGCGTGCACGGGTCGCGATTCGCTGCTTCTGCGCATGCGCGTGACATCATTTTGAGCGTCTGTGCATGCGCAGTCGGCAAAACCCAGAAGTAAAGCATTCCGTTACTTCCGGGGCGCTGCGGAGTGTAACCTGAAAACCCTCAACCTGAAGCATATTTAACCCAAGGTATGACTGTACACATATTTGTAGGCAGTTTTCCTAATATAAACATTTTTCCAAAGCAATTTGCCCTAATATAACGCATTTTTGTATGTTATTTTCACATACTATGCATACTATGTATCTATGTGCACACTTTACCCCAGTTCCTGTATTTTTCTTTACATTATTTGGATGGAAAAGAATACTGCAAAATTCAAAGATGTACAAATTTAGGGTGGATGTGATCACACAAACCAACATGGACCCTGTGCTTGTCTTCTGATGCCCTTCTTTGTCCCCCACTCTTTGAGAGATTCAGTGGGGGGCAACAAGAGAAGGGACCTTTTCTGTGGTGATTCCTGACTATGGAATGCTCTCCCCAGAGAGGCTTGCCTGGCGCCTTCATTACAGGTCTTTAGGTGCCAGGCAAACTCATTCATCTTTACCTAGGCCTTTATCTATTAAATAATCTATGGCCTGTTACCTGCCTCACATAAGCCTCAAGAGCTACCCTGAAAGGGGGTTCAGATGAGCTTAGAATTCAGGCAGATTCCTATCAGAGTACGCAACCCTTGGGATACATAAGTTCCAACCAAGATAGAACTTTGAAATCTAGCACTTAGAATTAAAAATGAAACTGTTTGGGTAGGCAAACTAAGGCCTGGGGGCTGGATGCGGCCCAGTCACCTTCTAAATCTGGCCTGCGGACAGTCCAGGAATCAGCGTGTTTTTACATGAGTAGAATGTGCGCTTTTATTTAAAATGCATCTCTGGGTTATTTGTGGGGCCTGCCTGGTGTTTTTACATGAGTAGAATGTGTGCTTTATTTAAAATGCATCTCTGGGTTATTTGTGGGGCATAGGAATTCGTTCATTTCCCCCCCTTCAAAATACAGTCCGGCCCCCCCACAAGGTCTGAGGGACAGTGGACTGGCCCCCTGCTGAAAAAGTTTGCTTACCCCTGCTAGTCTAACAGTAGCATTTTGTTAGTCTTCTGCTAGTCTTCAAAAACAGCCTCACACACAACATATTGCAGTAGTCTAATCTGCAGACTACCATAATATGGAGAATAGTTTCCGATATATCGCTGTCTAGGAGCCATATCTGGCATACCAGCCGTAGCTGGTGTGAGGCCTTCATGACACCAATGTCACTCAAACATCCAAAGACAGGACCACATCTGATGGCAATCTCAGCAGATACACACTGGCCAGAGTTGCCCAATGTGAGCATATCTCATTTGCTACTGTCCAGCATCAACGGTTAAGAAATTAAGTATTTTTCATGGGTTAGACGAAGGTAAAAAGACCATCCAATGACTGTCTCTACATCATCAAATTCCTGAGTTGCTGAATATACTTGATCTAAATGTATAATTCTTGAATTTCTCCCAATTTACCTGAAGCTAAGATTAGTTGAACAGATTTGTTTTGAAAAACTTGACAAGCTCAAGCATTTATGCTTTAGCAAACCTGACTGAAATTCTGGGAAGCATCATTACTGACATTAGTGATAAATGTCTCTTAAAGATGTCCCATAATTTCAGCATAAACTGTCATGCTAACAATTTTTCACTTGCTAGAAAAGGCACATCGATTTTTAGAACTAGCAAGTTACATAGGCACAGAGAAAATGGTTTATTTTATGGAACTGTATATAATGTGTGATTGTCTAACATTCAAAGAGTGTTTTATGTAGAATGCATTACTGCATAATGTGAAGAATTTATGGAAACAATAGTTGTCAATTTCCCCCAAGAAAACGGGCCATGTTAAGTTTGTTCATATCATTTTATGTTTTTTTATTCCTTTGTCAGAGAGGCATCAGGCAATACATAGACTCATAGAATTGTAGATCTGGAAGGGACCCCAATGGTCATCTAGTCCAACCCGTTGCAATGCAGAAATCTCAGCTAAAGCATACATGACAGTATATTTCTCCTTTGTTCCCTTCAGAAGTTTTGTCATATAAAATGTGACTTCTATCAACATAGTGCTTTACTATTGAGGAAGCAAAAAACATAAAAAAAATTCATGTAAATACTTTAAATACTTACTGTATTCAAACATACATCTTCTGATTACTTTAAATACTTACTGTATTCAAACATACATCTTCTGATTTCTTAGCCCATAACTGTCAGACATATGCATGTACACACAGACACAAGTACAACATATTTTCAGGTTTTTTTCTGTAAACATGAGGTCTAGAAAATTAATCATAAAAACAGGGGAGATGGTGTGGGGAAGGATTGTCAAGCTACACTTTCACCATATAAAAACCTTAACACTTTAGCAAAAGCAAAAGTGTGAATACTGGGGGTATATAGGCTGTGATCCTCATCACTGGATATATTCAGAAGTAGGTGCCATTGAAATGAATGGAATTTATTTCTACGTCAGTATACATAGGATTGTAGTAAGGTAAAGCTAAAGGGACCCCTGACTATTAGGTCCAGTCGTGGCCGACTCTGGGGTTGCGGCGCTCATCTCGCTTTGTTGGCTGAGGGAGCCGGCATACAGCTTCCGGGTCATGTGGCCAGCATGACTAAGCCGCTTCTGGCGAACCAGAGCAGCGCACGGAAACGCCATTTACCTTCCCGCTGCAGTGGTACCTATTTATCTGCTTGCACTTTGACATGCTTTCGAACTGCTAGGTTGGCAGGAGCAGGGACCGAGCAACGGGAGCTCACCCCGTCGCAGGGATTGTAGTACTGTCACCTATAAAAGGCATAACTTTCAGTACATCACATAATTCCGAGCCATTAAGGGCTGACTTTCAGAAGAGACAGTAAGGCATAGGAAACACCAAAGCAAAGCAGGTATTTATGGTTTCTAATGTAAGCACTTACCTACAGCATGGGCAGGTATAGAGATCCCAGGTGAGTGGGCCACAATAGCCTTTTGCTCAACACCTGTGCTGCATCTTTTTCCAACCCTTCAGCCTTCAGTTCTACCTCCAAACGAAGCCGTGTCAGATGAAAGAGCAGCAGCAACCAACATGCTCACCTCCTCATGTGTCACCATTTCAATCCTAGGTAGTGGGGTCATCAAAACATGCCTGAAGTGCCTCAAATGTTGAATGGGTTCTATTTTTAAGATAACTGATGGGACAAGTGCTGACTCCAAATACTTCAGAGCAAATTCTGCCCCACTAGTCTTTCGTTTAATTTTTTTGCTGATAACCCCCTCCTTCAGAACCCGCCTCTCCGTGGTGCCAGAACTTTAACCGGAGCCAACGGGAGAGAATGTACCCATGAAACTTAAACCTTGCCTCGTTTGTAAACTACTTTGTAACTAAGCATGGCGGGGCAAAGAAGAAGAACACAGTATTAAGCCCCTCGATAGCCTGTAATGTAATATCGGGAGTCTGAAGGGTCAGATGATAGCTCTGTGATAACAACATCGGCTTGGGTTACAAGTAGTCATAGAGATGCTTTGAGAGGCTCCCAGAGACCCGTCCCAGTACACAATGAATGCCTACAGGCTATGTCCTGCTTTAAGATCTTGTACCAAAACCCTGTCCGCACTACATAAAACTAGCACAGCGTTGTAGTTAAGAGGTCTGGTCTTGAACCAGGGAAATCCCGCTTCAAATTCCCAAGAAGCCACAAAGCTCATGGTGACCTTGTGCCAGTGCCAGTCAACTCTCCCAACCTAGCTTCCCTCAGCAGGTTGCTGTTGAGGAAAAACTGAGGAGGGGGATATCATGTATCCCACCCTGAATTCCTGAGGGAATGGTGGACTAGAAATGTAAGAAAGAAAGCCATTTTTAGAATTAAAACAGGCTCATAATATATGGATATTTTATTTTTCTCTGGGGCTGATTTCTCTCTCTCTCTCCAAATTAGTCTTTAAAGCAGAATCTGTTATTTTCTTGTACTGTCACACCACATAGCTGACCACTATTAGAGACAAGATTTGTTTTTGTTTTTAAACTAAATGGCTATATGGTCTCCTCCAGTCAGTAAATTCTTACGTCCTTCTCTTCTAACTCTTGGCTAGCACAGGACTCAATGCCAGATGCTCCTTGGGAAACTTGCAAGAAGAACATGAAGGTCAGTCCTTGTCTTTTGTCAACAGCAACTGTCACTGGAGGTATACTGGCACTGAACACAAAGGTTCCCATCTTTGCACTTACAGCTATTCGCTGTCGAGAGATTTATCCTTCATGAATTTGTCCAATCTTTTTTTTTTTTAAAAAAAAAGCCATCTAAGCTAGCGTCCAACCCCATATCTCAGGGGTTCTCAAACTTTCTTCCCTCAGGGTCCACTTGACTGGCTGGAAATTTCTGAGGCGCACCAGTCACAAAATGGTGGTGGACGGAGGCAGAGTTTGGCATAGTCAGCGGACAATTATTGGCATAACTATCTACTGATATTGAATCCATCTTTGAAAATTTCTAAATTCTTTGTCAGTGTTTTCCTTATAGCAAGTAGGCCCATTGTTCAGTTTCCCTCAAGCTAAGTACAGACATTTGCTCTGGAAGTATTGTGACTCAGTTTTAAGCAGAATTTGTGGATCCAGAAGCACTAAATGGAGAAAGCTATTCCTTTCATATTTTCCCCTTTCTGCCCTATGTCTCTCTCAAAGAATGGTTGCATATCTGCTCTCATTTCTTCTCCTATTCATCTTTCACACTTGGCTTGTATCTTCTCCCATTCCACATATTCTGACAGTTTCTTTCACACACACATGTTCTTTTACATTCACTTTCTCCTATAAAGGTTTTTTTCATCTCTCATCCCCTTCCTTTCTATTCCCAGTTTGTTTGCGTATTAACACTTTTATCTCACTTTTCACAATTTCCTTCGACACTTTCTCTGGCCCTTTCCCCTCAAAGGAGATAAACCTTTCTTTGTTAGACATTTATTTTTCTTTGTCCATTGCCTATATCCAGTTTCAGTGAATGGCCAGGTTTTAGTGTTGAAGGAGTGTTGAGGAGAAGGGAGATGAGTAAATTCTCTATGTTTAGGACACTGAAGTTATGACAAGGGCATGGGGTTCCCAAACAAGTGTTTCCCTGATGAGGGAATATGGGGGTTCTAGCCAAGCATTTTTCCCATGAAGGAAACATGGAGTTTTTTAGGGGATTTGAAATAGTTTTCATTAATTTCCCATTAATAACATTCCAATTGGTATCAAATCAAATCTTATCACATCACATCACATCATAATACAAACAATAAAACCAATTATACATTCCAAATTAAACAAATTACTGGGACTTCCCATGTTCTGGCTGTCAGAAGAATGTTTCTTTCACTTGTCCTGCATCTCTCTTGTTTTTTCCAATTTCATAATTCCGATCTAAACCTTTATCTTATCTTCCCAGTCACCAGTATCTAACCAAGCATTTGCCTTGTAATTTTAAGGGTGAGGGAAGGAACATGTGCAGGTAAAACAAGTTCTTAATGACAACTACCATAAAAGTAAAGGTAAAGGGACCCCTGACCATTAGGTCCAGTCGTGACCGACTCTGGGGTTGCGGCGCTCATCTCGCTTTATTGCCCAAGGGAGCCGGCGTACAGCTTCCGGGTCGTGGCCAGCATGACTAAGCCGCTTCTGGTGAACCAGAGCAGCGTACGGAAACGCTGTTTACCTTTGCGCTGGAGTGGTACCTATTTATCTACTTGCACTTCAACGTGCTTTCGAACTGCTGGGTTGGCAGGAGCTGGGACCGAGCAATGGGAGCTCACCCCGTCACGGGGATTCGAACCGCTGACCTTCTGATCGGCAAGTCCTAGGCTCTGTGGTTTAACCCACTGCGCCACCCACGTCCCTGACAACTACCATAAAATTGCCCAAATGTAGCCGTGTGTGTGTGTGTGTCTATGTATCTTTAGACTCTTCCTTAAGGCCAACAGATGGATTTATACGAATTTACTTGGGAGGGCAATCCAGATGATTCCCAAGCTGCTCTTGAGTTTAGGATATATAAAAGTCAAAGAAAGCATTCAAGGCAAAAACATATTATTTTAGCAGAAACAGGTATTTAAACTAGAGCAGGTGTGGGGAACCTTTGACCCGCCAGATGTTGCTGAAGTACAACTCCCATCTGCCCCCAGAAGCATAGCCAGTGATCATTTTGCTTCTCCTGATAGTAAGCATCTCATGGCCCCTGTCTTCTTGTACCAAATGAAGTACTGTATATCACATCATCTAGTCCATTTGTATCTGCTCTTTTCCCTCTTTCCCTTCACGCTGCTGAATTACCAACAAAGCCATGGCCCATGGTGTCCAAAAATATATCGGTGTATAATTGTGGAAAAAGTGCATGCACTATTACTGGGAGACCAGCGTGTTAATAGCTGCAGGTGGGACCATCTGTCTTCCAGAGGCAGCTTGAGAAGAAAACCTCAATAGTTGTTTGTGTACATGATAAGATGACTGGCTGTTGATGGAGGTGCTAGGCCTCAATTGTGTTTTATAGTAAGACAGGTGGTGCTTTTAGTAAGTAACAGTGCCTATTCTTACTGGAAGCCCGAGGACACCTTTGACTTACGTGTCATTATTCGTATTTCCATTCTCCTCTTGGGTCATAAGTGACATTTTGCTCTTTGGAACACTAAGGTCTGCTCTCTCCATGCCTTCAACCTCCAGTCATGCTAGTGTTTGTACATATTGAACCCTATTTATCTTTAATTTCTCAGACTATGATGACAGGCATATTCAGAGTTTGCCAGGCTTTCCATAAGTGTTGCCTTCTCTCATATCCAGCACTTTGTAAGGACTAGCTTGCTTTCATTTCTCATTCCTTCCAATAATTAGTCAGCTCTTTTCCAGGAGGGTGGGGAGACAATGTTATTCATTTAGAAAAGCTCTACACCACTTAACATTTTGAGCAAAAAATCCCCAAGCAGTTAACAGAGATGATAAAATTTTAAAATGTAGTAGAATTATTATAACTAATATAAATAAAAGCAGAACACAATAAATACAATGTTGTTGTTGTTTTTAAAAAATAGTAAAGGTAAAGGGACCCCTGACTATTAGGTCCAGTTGTGGCTGACTCTGGGGTTGCGGTGCTCATCTCGCTTTATTGGCCGAGGGAGCCGGCGTACAGCTTCGGGGTCATGTGGCCAGCATAGCTAAGCTGCTTCTGGCGAACCAGAGCAGCGCACGGAAACACCGTTTACCTTCCCGCCGGAGCGGTACCTATTTATCTACTTGCACTTTGATGTGCTTTCGAACTGCTAGGTGGGCAGGAGCAGGGACCAAGCAATGGGAGCTCACCCCATCGCGGGGATGTGAACCGCCAACCTTCTGATCGGCAAGTCCTAGGCTCTGTGGTTTAACCCACAGTGCCACCCGCATCCCCTTTTAAAAAATAACCCATCATTTAAAACGCCAAGTCAACAATGTTGTCCATTATAACAGTAATTCAAAGCAGGAATGCATGGCTTAAAACTTGGTGTGTTGAAGATCTGAGATAACAGTGGTGGTTCTCAAACTGGGGAGAAGAGAATTGTCCTGCGCTTGGTAGGCTACCATAGGTGTGTCAACTCCCAGGGGCCAAGGTCCCTTCACTCCCCTATAAAATATTTGAGGTGCCTCCCCCTCTCCAGTTGAATGAGATTGCCATTCAGATGGTGTTTGTGTGCCGCATCTTGTGTTTGATTATGTGGGGCAGGACTTACCTCGCCCCCAATATTTTATTCAAGTTGGTACCCCTGTAGGCTACATTGTCTGGCTGGTGGGCTGCTTGTTCGATCACAAAATTGGCAGGTCCAGTTTTGACCAACATTGCTTGTAAAACCTCTTCCAAAAACTGTTGATGTGGTATCAAAAATACTTGAAAATAAAATAAAAACAACTACTTATATATGCACACACAGAGAGACCTGTAGCCCAAGCTGAGACAAAGGAGTAATATGCACTTTAAAATGGGTGGCCTGATGCAGTTCTCCAAAGCACTTCCCCCCCCCCACCTCAGTAGTGCCCCACTGATTTTGGCAGCAGCATACAGTGGTACCTCGGGTTACATACGCTTCAGGTTACAGATACTTCAGGTGACAGAGTCCACCAACTCAGAAATATTACCTCAGGTTGAGAACTTCAGGGTGAGAACAGAAATCGTGCTCTGGCGGTGCAGCGGCAACGGGAGTCCCCATTAGCTAAAGTGGTGCTTCAGGTTAAGAACAGTTTCAGGTTAAGAACAGACCTCCAGAACGAATTAAGTTCTTAACCCGAGGTACCACTGTAATTAAAACAAAAAGTAACCAGTGCTGGGGGTTTAAAGCGCTCTGTGCAGCTCAGCATCCCCACCATAATTATGGATCGGCTGGTGTGGGGGAAGTTGTGTGCATGTGTGTGTCATATATGTGTGTGTGTGTCTGGAGGGGGTGTGGCACACCCACTGCTTGCCATGTGGCCTCTGGAGAGTTGTTCAAAAATGAATGTGGCCCTCAGGCCAAATAGTTAGCCACCCCTCTGTTAAAACATAAAAAATATATTTTGAAACAAAACGTAAGTGAAAATGACAAAGTTCGCTGGAATGCCGATAGTCTGCTTGCTTATGATCTCACTTAGTGCCATGGGCATAGCCAGGGTTTTTGTTAGGGAGGGGGGGAGCCAATGTTGTTGAGACACCCACCCCACCAAGCTGTTGAGCTTTTGGGGAAGGAAATCATGGGTAAATACCCCCCAAAAGAGGACATTATGGGGGCAGGCTTCTCCGGGAGGAGGGGCCAGAACCTCAGTTAATTGAGTGCTTTCAATGCTTTTCAATAATTTTTGTGGATCTCGGGGGGGGGGGGGTGTGCAGCTGCGCCCCAAGCTACACCCATGCTTAGTGCTTATATAGACTGACAATCTATCAGCTTCCGACAGAGCCCCTGGCATAGCATACGGGAATATGTATACTTACTACCTTACTGGGTTGTGAGTACAGGGGTACCTCGGGTTAAGAACTTAATTTGTTCCGGAGGTCTGTTCTTAACCTGAAACTGTTCTTAACCTGAGGTACCACTTTAGCTAATGGGGCCTCCTGCTTCTGGTGCGCCGCCGGAGCACAATTTCTGTTCTCATCCTGAAGCAAAGTTCTTAACCCGAGGTACTATTTCTGTGTTAGCGGAGTCTGTAACCTGAAGCGTCTGTAACCTGAAGCGTCTGTAACCCGAGGTACCACTGTACTAGAGAGAAACAATATGTGAAAGGGTTTGAATGTGAAACCAGGCAGTGCTGTCATCCGCCTAAATGGAAATGTGTCTTCTTTTTTTAACTTCACCCCAGGCTTTCCCTGAAAGGTTATGCCGTTGTGTTAATGATCCATATGATCTACAGATGAATTTTGTATCATCGGGGTAATATAAGCAGTTCACCACCATCCGTGGCGGCACTGGCGGAGAAAGGGGGGTGCGGTAGGTGCGGTCCGCCCCGGGTGTCATCCCTGAGGGTGACATCGCTGCGCTGCTCCCCTGGGGCAGCTAGCTCCACCTCTGCGTGGTGGACCTTGGGGGTCTCAAATTTCAGCAGTGCCCTGTGTGGCACCAACATTCTGCACCCTCTCCCTTCATGGGTGTAGCCAATGGGGGGGGGGCAAGGGGCAGCTGCCACCCCTAAATCAATACAAATCTGAGGTTCTTCCACCCCAAACAGAAATCCTGGCTACATCCATGCCCCCCACTTTCCATTCTACATCATACGTGTGGCACCCCCCAGACTCCACACCCAGGGCAACCAAACCAGCCGCATTCCCCCTTCCACCTCTGCTACTGTGATATTTTTTTCTTAATATTGGCAGTGCGGAAATTTTAATAAATAAATAAATAAATAAAGATGTGATCAATGCAAAGGATCCATAAGCAAGACACAAATGAACAGGGCAAGCATTAGATAACACTGGATTTTCTATTAAAACTTAATTCTTGAGCATATTTAGTTTGCCCCCCCTTTTAAAACAAAACAACAACCCATGGAAAAGCCCATTCAGAGTGTAGTGAGGCAGATGAGACACTAGAGGTCCTCATTACTCTAGTTGAAAAAAAGGCAAAGGGATTTCGCCCGTAGATTATTTACACGGATGCCAAAAAATTTCCCCCCCTAAAGATGATCGTTGTTTGCAATTGTCCGCTACCCAAAATGCTTGAAGGAGGAAACGCATTGCTAGATACATTAGTAATGGAAATATCACTTTCTTAGATAACTAAAGATGGAATTAGACGCATTAACGAAGGAGCTGAGGTAACTATTAGCCATGATCCATGAAAGCTTGGTGGAACCTCCATGTTTAAGAATCTGTGTACCTCTGATTGTGTGGTTCCTTGAGACATCTGGTTGGCTCATGCTAGTTTTGTTATATTGGTTGTTTTAAAATTGGAAGAATTTTAAAAACAATTTTATAATTCAGAGACATTCCCTCGTGAGAGAGAACTTATCATCTTAGTAATTTGCAGAAAATGTCCTAAACCCATGCATGGGGTTGTTGGAGCACAGAAAGCTAGCAGTGGTGGCTAAGATAAAATCTCTGAATGAGGTTGTTCTCCCACTAAAAGAACTGGTTTGGCGCTTAGGAGTGCTCTTGGATCGATCTTTGTCACTGGAATCCCAGATAGCCCAAATGGCTAGGAGTGCCTTTTACCAGTACACCAAGTATGGCTGTTCTTGGACTGGGGTGGTCTGGCCATGGTGATTAATGCATTGAGGCATGAATATAGGGGCAATTACTGTGACGCGCTCTACAGAGGCTCCAGCTGGTGCAAAAAGGTAGAGGACCCCTGGACAGTTAAGTCTAGTCAAAGGCGACTACGGGGTTGCAGTGCTCACTCATTTCACTTTCAGACTGAGGGAACTGGCGTTTGTTCACAGACAGCTTTCTGGGTCATGTGGCCAGCATAACTAAAATACTTCTGGCGCAACAGAACACTGTGACGGAAACCAGGGCACAGAAACGCCGTTCACCTTCCCGCCACAGCGGTACCTATTTATCTACTCACACTGGTGTGCTTTCGAGCTGCTAGGTTGGCAGGAGCTGAGACAGAGCAACGGGCCAACCTTCTGATCGGCAAGCCCAAGAGGCTCAGTGGTTTAGACCACAGTGCCACCCGCATCCTAAAACAAAACAATGTAGCTGGACTGTTGATGGGAACAGACTATCACCAGCACTTAACTCAGGTTCTGAAAAGCTTGCACTGGCTGCCCATATGTTAACTGAGTCAGGCTCATGGTTCTTGCATTAATTTACAAGGCCCTTAACAACATAGGTCCCGATAAGGACCACTTGATCCCCTATACCCTTGCTCAATCAACTGAGATCTTATGGGGACTCAGTATTAGTGACCCCCCCCGGCTCAGATACATGGCTTGTATCCACCAGGCACCACGTGTTTGTTATTGCAGACCCAATTTTATGGAACTCCTTTCCAGCTGTGATCAGGCAGGCAGCCTCCTTGTCCCTGTATTATTTTGCAACAATGAGGACTAGAAACCTGCTTTTATCCACCACAAGCTGTAGCTCTCATGTTTCTGCCAGAGGCCAAGAGCTGCCTACTGCATTTGAAGAGGCTGCATGGCTTCCCTGAGAATACAGTGATACCTCTGGTTACGAACTTAATTCATTCCGGAGGTCCGTTCTTAACCTGAAACCATTCTTAACCTGAGGTACCACTTTAGCTAATGGGGCCTCCTGCTGCCCCCGTGCAATTTTTGTTCTCATCCTTAGGTAAATTTCTTAACCTGAGGTACTGCTTCTGGGTTAGCGGAGTCTGTAACCCAAAGTGTTTGTAACCCGAGGTGTTTGTAACCCGAGGTACCACTGTACTGTAATCATGTCACTTCAGTCGCAGTGGGACTGCCTGAAATAGCATGGAAGTGAACTAATACTTACCTTCAAAGCTATTTTGTGACCCTTGCTTCCCATTATATTCCTGCCCATTCTTTCATTCTTCCAACTTTTTCCACAGCCTAAATGTCACTTACTGTTTTATGTGCTTCTGCCAATGAGCTTGGTGCCATCTCTTTCTCTTCCTTGGACTCCTTCCTTGGAAACTCCCTTTTCGGAAAGTCCTTGTTGCCAGCCGTGAGCATGCTTAAATGTACATGCTGTGCATGTCATTTTGTACTGTCTCCCTCACCTTCCCCCCTCTTGTTTCTTTTCCCATTGTCTATTTTAGATTGTCAACTTCTTTGGGGCAGGGACCTTTTTGTGTGTGCATTGATCATCAATTCTTGTAAAATACATACATACAGAGCTTTATTTGTATGCCACCTTTCCTCAGTTCAAACAGTGCTCAAGGCAGCCTACAACAATGGGGATGTGGGTGGTGCTGTGGTCTAAACCACTGAGCCTCTTAGGCTTGCTGATCAGAAGGTCAGCGGTTCAAATCCCTGCAACTGGGTGAGCTCCTATTGCTCTGTCCCAGCTCCTGCCAACCTAGCAGTTTGAAAGCATGCCAGTGCAAGTAGATAAATAGGTACCACTGTAGCGGGAAGGTGAATGGTGTTTCCATGCTCTCTGGCTTCTGTCACAGTGTCTCATTGCTCCAGAAGCAGTTTAGTCATGCTTCCCCCATATGACCCGGAAAGCTGTCTGTGGACAAACACCGGCTCCCTCGGCCTGTAAAGCGAGATGAGCGCCACAACCCCAGAGTCATCTGCGACTGGACTTAATGGTCAGGGCTTCCTTTACCTTTACCTTTAACCATCCAGGGGTCCTTTACCTTTATTTATTTTTACAGCAATGAAAAGAAAACATAGCTGCAACATAACAAAGGTAGTTATAAATAAAACATTGAAAATAAACACCCTAACTGAACAACTTCCACATCTATCACAAGATCTAAAAGAAAGATACAAAAGGCCAACGCCCCTCACCCATAGTAGGTCTCAGAGCAGTGGCGTAGCGTGGGGGGTGCAGGGGGGGGCCGGCCGCACCGGGCGCAACATCTGGGGTTAGGGCAAATCCACGGGTTAGGGGGCGCAAATCCACGGGTTAGGGGGCGCACATTACTTGCCTTGCCCCGGGTGCTGACAACCCACGCTACGCCACTGTCTCAGAGTAGAGCTATGAAGATGCTTTTTCCTGCGGCATGTGACTTGGTTTGGTATTTAAGGCTGTGTCAGCTGGAGTTTTCCCCCTCTACAGACAACTCCTGCAATGTATTTGCTCCATGCTGGCAGCTTATTGTGGTCTGGATTGCCAAGGCTGATGTGCAGCCAGCTGCTAATGGATGGGTGGCCCTGCCTCTTGAGAAGTTTAGATGAGATGCCCTTTTAACACCTTCCATCTCTGATAACAGATGCAGAACACAGCTCCCAAGAGGGAAGGATGAAATAGCTTTTTTTGAGTTGAGAAAAGAGAATTAAGGGGAAACACTTTGATGGTTTTCAAATTCCAACTACAGTAGTAGATAGCGCTTTTTACTGAAGTGGGCACAATAGAATCAAAGAGTTGGAAGGGACCCAAGATGTCCTCTAGTGTAACACCCTGCAATGCTTTAGCAAAGGGTTATGAACAGCAGGGAGGCAAATTGAGTAAATGCCTCAAAAAAATACCCTGGTTGTAAGAGACATCATTGCTAGAATAAAGCTCTAGGGTTTCCATATAACCCAAGGTTTATTTACTTAAATATTCATAAACTGCGCACGCCACATAAAATATCAAGGCGGAGCACAACAATATATCCAAGTACAATCCATTAAATAAATACCACAAAGCCTACATGAAATAATAATAAAAATGACTGACTCTTGAGACAGTTTAAATGACAGTGTGAAAAGGCCTTCTGAAAGTTAGCAGCGAGGATGTCTGCTAAATCTGAGTCAGAAGAGTATTCCACAGCATGGGGTCAGCAACACCAAAAGCCCAACTTTCAGTTGAAAGCAATCCGGCTTCTGAAAAACTGGGGAACAGCTAACACTGATCCTGCAAATGATCTGAGTGACCTTCAGGACTTTGTATTTCAACGCAGGAACACTAGAACTGCCTCGGTAGTGCAGATGTTTTAGCAGAGCTGACACAAAGCAGCTTGATATTCAATTCCTCGTCATGTGCAGAAGTGGTTATTTTTCGGACTACAGCTTACATGCATCAAAGAAGTAATTTGAGATACCATCTGAGTCTGGATGCAATGTGTCATAGCGTTGTTGCGTGGCTTTGCAAATGTGGTAGCAATTTTGTTGTTTCACAGAGGCCTTTGGTCAGTTTCTGTATCCAGTTGGTTTCACTTAAGTCTTACGATGGTGTCTGATACATATTTTTGTTTACAGTATCTTCTCATTCTTCACATTCACTAAAATCTTCCAGTGAATCACTCCTAACATTTTTTAGCGAGCTATAGACATGTTTGTTGTTGTTTAGTCGTTTAGTCGTGTCTGACTCTTCGTGACCCCATGGACCAGAGCACACCAGGCACTCCTGTCTTCCACTGCCTCCCGCAGTTTAGTCAAACTTATGCTGGTAGCTTCGAGAACACTGTCCAATCATCTCATCCTCTGTCGTCCCCTTCTCCTTGTGCCCTCCATCTTTCCCAACATCAGGGTCTTTTCCAGGGAGTCTTCTCTTCTCATGAGGTGGCCAAAGTATTGGAGTCTCAGCTTCACGATCTGTCCTTCCAGTGAGCACTCAGGGCTGATTTCCTTCAGAATGGATAGGTTTGATCTTCTTGCAGTCCATGGGACTCTCAAGAGTCTCCTCCAGCACCATAGACATGTTTAGTATTGTTTTAAACCACACACACACTAGTTTTTATCCTGGGACCATCCATAAAGTGTTGCAATGTTTTCTCACCTGCTAACTGAAGTCTTCCCCTTTAGCATTCTGGCCAGTAATTTCCTCCGAGAAGAGCATTCTACCCACCTTCATAAATGCCCATTTTTAATTTCCAGCTGACAATATTCTGTGATTAATGAGCATGCTTAGTCTTCACTGGACTGGGGTGCTTTTTAGGTGTGCATGTCTTGCCCCTGCATATTTGTATGTCTGCAAACCTCAGAGTTTCCTCCCTTTTGTTTCTCAGAGGCCCCCTTTGGCCTTATTTCTTTCAGCACTAACCATCTAAGTCATGGGTAGGCAAACTAAGGCAAGATCTGGCCAAATCACCTTCTAAATCCAGCCCGCGGATTTAAAAACCAGTGTGTTTTTACATGAGTAGAATGTGCCCTTTTATTTAAAATGCATCTTTGGGTTACTTGTGGGGCCTGCCTGGTGTTTTTATATGAGTAGAATGTGTGCTTTTATCTCTGGGTTATTTGTGGGGCATAGGAATTCATTCATCCCCCCCCCAAAAAAATATAGTCCGGCCCCTCGCAAGGTCTGAGGGATAGTGGACCGGCCCCCTGCTGAAAAAGTTTGCTGACCCCTGATGTAAATTGATGGAATAGCATGTGATTAAAAAGGGAATATGTTTTATCCCCATAAATAGATACTAGTCAATTAACTCATGGGTTACATGGGGTACTTGATTGCTTGATCAATCAATCAATCAATCGATTCAATTTTCGCATAAAGAAAGCATTAGTTCTGAAGTTAAAGGCATGCTTTGTTGGTTTTCAGATTGAGCTCATGTGTGTGCTAGAGGTCATCATAAGAAAGAAGGGGAATGTGACAGCATGTGCTGCTTACAGGTTTTCTAGGTCACCCCAGGGTATGTATGGTCTGAAAGCAAATGAAGCTGTGTCTGGATGGGTGACTGCCTAGGAACCACAGTATGCCATCTTAGGTTCCATCTCAGAAGAAGAATATAAATGTAAGGAAATAAAACGAAATAGATTTTTAAAACCTACTGCCCAATCAATTGTGGCTTTCTTAGGCAAGCAAATGCTTAAATAAGTTGATTGAATGTTGATTTATAGACTCGTAGAGTTGGAAGGGACCCTGAGGATCATCTAGTCCAACCCCCTTCAATGCAGGAATATGCAGCTGTCCCATACGGGGATCGAACTTGAAACCTTTGCATTATCAGCAGCACACTCT
The DNA here is from genome assembly GCF_964270895.1 of Podarcis filfolensis. Taxonomy (NCBI): domain Eukaryota; kingdom Metazoa; phylum Chordata; class Lepidosauria; order Squamata; family Lacertidae; genus Podarcis; species Podarcis filfolensis. The sequence goes on from NC_139605.1 coordinate 27,913,619, forward strand.
AACCAGCTGAGCTACCCAGGATATGATCAATTATATGTCAAAAACACGGACCCACCAGTTAATTGCAGAGTGCGTTCTCTTCCACGAACAACCCTTATTTCCGTGGTGACAGTCTAGTCTGAGCTTGGGAAGGAGGCACAAAGGGCTATATTGGAACAATCATGGAGAATATTTTGTTCCGCTGAGAGGCTTGCCAGCTACTGTTTATTTCCCCAACCGTATACTTCACTTTGCTAAGAGAAAGGGAGGAGGGATGGCAAGCCTTTGTAGTTGTCAGCACCTGAGGTGTGCCCTGCGTTGACGAGGTTGTTAAACCAGTCATGGCATCAACTTGCTGGGGAAAAGTTGTTCTGCTGGGCAATGGCTTTATGGCACTGACTGACTCGGTATCGGTTGAGATTTTACTGGCACTTAATTTTTTTCTCCCAGATGTGGCAGCTGAGCCAGAAGGACCAGCAAAGCCAGCGAAGCTGAAACTAGTATTTCCCTTCCTTCCTTTTCTGCCACTTGACTATTTGACAGCAGCCAAATTCACATCTAAATAAGAAACTGGATTATTGTATGTAACATGTGAAGAACGAATAAGTCAGGGGAACTCTGCCAAAGGGTCTACATATTTATAGAGAAGCCAGTGAAGGTCCCTGTAAATTGAAAAGAACCTAAGAACAGGCACCCCCCTTTGTTAACTGGAAAAAAACCCAACAGAGTTTATTCACAAGCTTGTAAGAAGAGGCTGTGTGATCAAGGCAATGACTAATTTAGTCAATTATCCATCCTGTTCTCACAGTGGCCAACCAGATGCTTACGAGAAACCCCAAAGCAAGACCTGAGCGCCACAGCACTCGCCACATTTGTGATTTCCAGAAGTTGGCTATCTGTAACCATGGAGCTAGAACATATTCATCATGGCCAGTAGCCATTGATCACAATGGCTATATTCTACTCCCGTTGTTGGAGGCACTATGTAGTGTGGGAGTCAAGTAGCTTTCCTTTTGGTGCATTTCAAGTAACACTTTCTAAACAGAAGAGAGTGAGTTACGGAACTGTCTACCTAGTCCAGTGAAAGAACCATGTGAATTTATATCGCAATGGGGCCATTTCTCATCCCCTCACTACACCCTATTACCCTTGCCATGAAAGATGATAAATGATTGGAGCAGGAGATGGGCTTTTGGAATGAGTAGTTGTTCCAAGGCGTTCAGAAAATGTTTCTCTGGCGATCAGGACTTACCTTCTTTTTCAAGGGGCAGGAAGAAATTTGCTTATTTGTGATTGTTTTAATTGCCTGCAACTCATACAACAGAATGTGTTTTGCTTGAGCCATGTGTATAGTTAACATTTTTGCAGGCATTAGTACATTAAAGTGGACTTGCGAGTATTCAAAGGAGGCAAATTTCTAAATGCATTTCTCTTGGAGTAAGCCCTATAGAACCGGACTTGCTTTTGAGTAGACTCATAGGATGGCTCTGCTAATGAGTGCTAATGATTTACAGCTTGCCATTTTCCTGCTTCGCTTTTCAAAGATTTTCCAGGGTGTGGTCAGGCACAAGCTGTATCTTTGATGTTCCAGATCAGCATGACAAAACCACGAAAGAGGGCAAACCTATGTTGACACCATCCCTTAAAAATAATTTCATCAACCTACCCCTATATTATGTACTAGTAATGTAATTGTGGCACACCATAATGGTGGTTAATTGGGAGGAAAAATAGCAGTATGGATGGTTCTACTTTATTCAACCTCCCTTTTTTCCCCCTTAAAGCAGTTTTTAGCCCTTATGCCTGCTCAAATAGACTCAAAATGTGGAGCCAATGCCCCTTTGAGTAGGAATTTCTGTGAAACCGAGCCCAAGCATTTATAACAGAAACAACTGATGTATTTTGCCCATTTACCCCTGCCTCCACTCCCTGTCTTTTCTGCTGTAGTCTCCTGTGTGTCAAATTTTAGACTGCAGGCTTTTGGGGGCAGGTATTTTTTTTCTCCTCTTGTACTATTTACATCATGCACAAAGATGGGCACTACCTAAAACAAGAAATACAAATTATGATCGCTAGTTGAGGTAGAAGACTGCATAAAAAAGCAGAAATTGTATTGTGAGATTTGGGGGTTGGTCTAGATATCTTCTAAGTAGTTGTAGAGCAGGTGGGTGAGGGTCTGGACCCTGGAAGGACTGCCTTAGGCATGTGGTCAAATATCCCAAACAAGCCTGACATTGCTAAAGAATGTTTGCTTTCTTAAGGCGATTTCAATATATAGCTGAATTCTTCCTGATCAGCTGTTACCAACCTGCTATAGCTCTCCAGCTATTGTTGAACCACAACTCCCATCAGTTCCAAACTCCTAGTGGTTCTGATCACATTTTTGGGAGCTCGTGTTTCCACCTTTCTGCAAGCTGGAGCAGAACCAAACATGTGCTGGTAAGATCTGTGCCACGTACCCTGAGTTGCCCGTACCTGGTGCTACCAGCCAGGGGAAAACTGGACATGTCATACATCATAAAGCAGGCATAGGTAAACTCGGCCCTCCACATGTTTTGGGACTACAACTCCCATCATCCCTAGCTAACAGGATCAGTGGTCAGGGAGGATGGGAATTGTAGTCTCAAAAATTTCTGAAGGGCCAAGTTTGCCTTTGCCTGCATTAAAGTAAAATAACATGTAGCTTTGATAAAAATAAGGTTTGTTTTTGCCAGCCTCAGAGAAGGAATAGGATAGAAGATGGGGGCGGGGGAGAGGATCGGCTCAGAGGACTTCTTAGCTATTTTCACGATGTTATTCATGTCATTTGGGCTTTTTGTTTTTTAAAATCAATTATCAGTATGGGGATTTAGATCAGTAGCACAAAGAGGACAAAGGGTGAAGTCCCACTTCCCTCATGCAATGGTCCCAAACCATTGCGGTTTTCCCCTACATGCAATTAACACCACCACCACACCACACACGGCCAGAGTCTGGTCCTGAAGTGGATGGAAATTTATGAGCTACCCACAACCCGTAAACGTTAGTTGACCTGCTTATGAATTATTTTACAATGTTGTGAAGGAAAAGTCTCACATGGGGCCTGCCTACCGAAGGAGCTGTGCATGGTTGGTGGGAAGGGGCTGACAGAGATGAGGAGGGTTTAATTTCTCATGTGCCCTTTTTCTTCAGAGATGTTTATGCCACTGGCATGTGGCTGGCATGTGGAAATTCTGGTACAACACACACACTATAAAACGTACATGCACACTCTTGAGAAGAGGAAAAACGAAGAGGGGAAGAGGCCTACATTCACAATAAGCCAAGAATGGAGAACCTTGAGAGAGAAGCAAGCACATATTTCAGTGCCTTTCTTTGACTAGATCATAACCTATGTATTTAAGTTGCAATCCATGCCAGAACAAAAGATAAAAACAAAAACCAAACAAAAATAGAGAATACGGGAAATGTTTAGTAGCATACTTTTTGAGTTTATTGACCTATACAAAATCATAGGTCTTTAAAAAGTCAGGAGTAGTAAAAGAGTAGGCAAAAAAAGATATCCTTGTTTCTAAAAGACTATACAAATATGCACAAAAGAAATAAATTATTATTTTTGTTTCTTTTTTCCACGTTTATTCCAAACTTTAACTCTAATAATACAAATGACTAAGGACCAGCTTAACAAATTCAGAATCTCTCTGTATATATATATATATTTATAGAATTCTTTTTACATGATTTGGAGTATCAGTAAAAAAAAAGGTTCAAAAACCTTCCCACCCCCTGAAACTTTTCTATTCACAATAACAAGGAGTGTTTCATTCTGCATTTTGTTTTTTTAAAAAAGGAAGATCCCCAAACAGCACCATTGGATAGAATCCTGAAGCACAGTATAGCTGAGAAACAAAAATATTTTTTATAAGTTTGCAAAATTACACTAGGTAAACTTTAGCTAATTTGTTCCTACAGGTAGATGATATGAGGTAGGCTTATTCCTCCTAGATAAAACCTGCAGTTGAGTTCTTCCTTTGTTTGCACAGAAAAAAATATTCACTTATTTTGTTTACATGCTAATTCATCACTCGGTTGCCCCGATCTATATAGGAGGCAATTCACGTGAGTGGAAACAGGCTTCCATTCACAGATCCCCCAGATGGCTATGCTAGTCTTCTTCACATATTACTTGTATGAAGGCGGCAACATGGAAAGAAAAGTACTTGAGGTCACAAAAGACTCCTCATATGGTGAGGGATAACAAGTGGAGAGACTTTTTCTATCCATGTAAGCTTGTCATTCAGGATTCTTAAATCATGCAGGGAGCTTGCAGGGATAAAAAGACTCCCTACTTCAGAAGTTATCCTTCAGCACAAAAGGGGTCAGAATGAATCATGCAGCCTCAAGGGCAGGGTGAACACACAGCCTTGCGGTCCATTTATATCTGTGTTGCCTCTTCGTTATTGTGTGAAGACGGCTACTGTCAGCTCAAGCCAGTTCATTCTCCTGCCTGGTGCTCCTCCCCCCCTTTCTCTCTCTCTCTCCTTGGACAACAGATAATGAACACATCTTAAAGGTGAGAGGTTGCACCAGGAGAGAAGCAGGGGCTATTCAAGTCTTCTGCTCTACTCCTGACTTCATTGACTGGGACCAGCGAATGCATAGTGCACCTGCTTTTTACAGATAGCATATTTTACAATTTAAATGCCCTTTGATTTTTAAGGCACCAACTTGGTATTACTGTTAAGTGCAATTGTGTCCACTGTTGTTTGTTTTTTTTTAAATAATACTGGTCAATATAGGGAAGCCGTTCAATGCATTGGACATATTGCCACATCAGTAATGCAAATATTCTCGCAAACTTTCTGTTTCTTAAGATGTATCAAAACCAAGTGTTTCCCTGTGCATTCCACATTTAAACCTGCATGCATTCTTGCATAAATGAAAATTTATCATGGAGAGGTGTAAAATTACTCCCCCCTAGGAAGCAATTTGAAGATGCCTGCTTGCACGTTCCAGAAAACAGCCACCCTGCTGCCACAGATTTATGTGGTACATTGCAATGTGCAACTACTGCTTCTTTTCTTTTCATGGTGCTTCGATGAGAAAGAGACATTCAGGACAGCACATCTTAAAAAACATCTTTAACCTCATTCAAAATACTGTTTAAAACCCCAAACATCCTTCAAGTAGTGCTGCAAAGTCAACCTTCTGCCCTGTAGCCCACAAACTCGTCTTCTTGATCAGCAGATGCTACGACAGAAGCGACTCCACCGTTGTAATTTTCTTTCTCTCTGAATTGTGCTCCTAAAATGGTCCCAACAAGAATCCCCTTTTCACATTTTTTTGAAGTTTGCACCATCATCTTCTTTCCGTCTTTTCTAAAAAAGTGCTTTCCAAAATACTTCAACCAAAGGCTGCATTTTGTGGTAGGAGATTTAAAACCAGATCTCTTCCTCATTTTGGTCTATTTGGATTCATGTTGTTGTGCTAACGTGGATAAGAACCTGCAGCTTTGTCTCGCTGAATACTTCATCCTCCCATAACAGTCCTCCCTTCTGAGTTGCACCAGGAAGCTAAGTTTTGTTTGTTTTGTAGAACAGCATAAAGGTGCAAGGCACATGGGGTAACTGAAGCCAAGGCTAGGCTCACACTAAAGTCCCAGGCTTCGAATCCTCATGCCAGAACAGTCTCTGGTCACCGTCTTGCAAGTCGCCTTCCAACTGGTCCCTGTCGCTGCTGCCCAACTGGCTTGTTTCGGCATACATCCTGTAAAAACATAATGGCTATTAGTGATATGCAAGATGAACTGCAAATTCAGGTGCTGCTCAATAGTACACTCACTTCTATTCAATATAACCTTATCCTCAAAGCAGTGAGATTTGAAAGCGGAATCAAGAGGACTTGCACTAGTCTGATGCTGGAGCAGTAAAGACCCAGGAAGTAGATAATGGCCACAGTGAATATTGGTTTCGGTGACAGATCAACCCTGTATTTCAGCTTGTGTATTTAATTACAGATTATGAGCCCCTGGCAACTAACTGAGGATAACTAACAACTAACTGGCAACTAACTAACATAACTAATTTATGTTTGGAACATAAATACTCATTAAGAAAAGACATATCAGAGTATTTGCTTGGCATTTCTATCTCATCCTATTCTGCAGAGTCCAGGTTAGGTCACAGCACATGTATAAAAACAGCCCACCAAGAGGCTGGTTTTGACACCCTATGACAGTGAAAAAGCCTGCAAACTGGGCTTCTCCACAGCTTGTGACAGTTGAAGGGTCTCTTAAGAATAAACTGGCAATGGGAACATTGGTCATTGTTCTGGATTGGAACCAATGAAATAAGGTGTTGTTTATGATGTTGGCTTGTTTAAACAAATTGTAGTTGAGGTTAATCACAGGATAGGTTTGGGACACTGCAGTTAACAGACAGTAGCAGAGGAAAACATCCCATCACCTCATTGCACCCACACTGGAGAAGAGAATATCATGCACAGAACACCAAGCCATCATTTAGCATTACAGCTAAATCAGGCCTTTGTGTAAAGCTGCCAAAATAATGGCCACTCTCCTCAGTGTTTGGCATTAGGTGAGAAAAACTCAGGCAATTAGTAATAAAATTAAATATGGTTATAACGTAACTTTTAGCCACCCTGTTAAAAAACTGAACGCTGCAAAGACTTAAATGAACCATCGGCTGGGATGCTTTACTGTCCTTAAGAATGCAGTGTGGAGAATGAAGCCGATCCCAGTATCTCGCTAGACAGCTTCACCCAAACCAGTTCAGCAGTAAGAACACGGCAGCCCACTATAAACCATGCACAAAACAGTCACTGCTACACTCTGCCGGCTGCACTCAGCAAAAGTGCATTTAAACACAATCTCATATTTCAGGCACAAGCAACCTCCTGGACAGAAGGCCTTTGTTTTTATGGGTAACAGGCGGAGTAAAGAGAAGGAGGAAAAAGAGAGAGCATGAAAACAAATAAGGAGGAGGAGGAGGAGGAAGAAGAAGATTTACATGAAAAAACATTTGGAAGCACTTGGACTTAACACTAGACTACCTATTGCTGGCAGAATTGTGATGAGAATAAGGTGAGGAAAAGAGTGGGAAATGCTAACCAAAGAAAGCAATGAGGAACACCCTTGCCTTGAGAATGAACCCTCTATTTCACCCACCCCATCTTGCAGAAATGTGTATTTATT